>NW_010309618.1:10303-15976 GCF_000700745.2 Antrostomus carolinensis
GCCTGTTTTTTTTGCAACTTCATCTAATTAGTGCAGGCACTGGGGTCAGTGTTCTAACACCTGACAGACTTTACACAATTACAAGTGCAATTATCTGATTTTCTGCTGCACTGAAAAATGTAGCATATGAAAATTAACATAAAAACCCTAAGCGTTAGGATGAAAGTGTGGGCATTAGGGGAGAGGCAGCATCTCCAAATTTGAAAAGCCTGGGTTTGATGCTTGACTTTTTGAAAGTTTTCCTGGGCATCATTAGGTGACGTATTTAATTGCTTTGAGCTTGAGTTTACCTGGTTTATCTCATTAGGGCTAAATGTTCATCTCTTCTAATATACAGACTCACACCTAACAACAGGGGTTAGAGAAAGAGGCCCTTATGCTAGTAAGTAATTTAATATGAGCAATAATCCTGTGAGCACGCTTATTTTAAAAGTATTGACTGCATCAATAAATAATGGAGTCTCTAAACCATTGTTATTGTGCTAGCTCTCCCTGGTGACTTCCACAGGGGGTATGTATGCAGCAGCTTCTAGGATCTTGTGTAAATCTACAATTATGCAGTCTTCAATGTGAGAGTTATAAGCTGGTTGCCTGTGAGCCAGGAAAACAAGACTTTTTTTTTTTTGAGCACTGTGCCCTTCCAGTGATTTGTATATAGTATATGGGTAGACCTAACTTGCGTCTCCCTACAAGAGCATGTAAGTTTACACTGAGTTGCCTGCACTGGTGCTAAACTAAAATTGTGTGATAGAAATGGTGCATTCATGTTAAGTTAAAGAATAATGACCAGTTAAATATGCCTATAAAGTACTGTCCTGAGATAGCCAAGAGAACTGCACAAGAGAAGGGTTATTCCCTTTTATTTCTTACATTAAGGAAAACTATAATCCTAGCTTAGAGGAAATTTAGAGCAAATCTATAAAGTCATGTTCAAGCTAAGCTTTGTAAATTCCAAGACAGGCACTTAATTCAGTGTTCAGGCAGGGAGAAAAACAGTTCACAGCTGGAAGTGCCTGTTCTTCTCTTCCACGAGATGCACAGAGAAGGGTAATTGATTTTGAATCCTTCAGGACAGGAATGGGTTTTCTGTGTTAGCAAGTGAAGCACAAGGTCTTCATCCTAGTGGGAGGATCTCTTCATGCCAGTGATGATAATAGTGAGGTCTTGGCTTTGGAGACTACATACTAATGCTAATGTGTCTTCTGCTACTTCAGCATATGGAAGTATGTCACTGACTGGTGGCAGTCTTTGATGTCTTAGAGGAAATAGCTAGTTTGAGAACAGCCAAACTCTTCTAGTCTGGGACTAGTAAATGAATCCTTCAACCCTCAAGGAGTGAAAAGTTTTTGGAATAGCCCTTAACTAAAAAAATAGGAAATTGATATTGAAGGTAGCAAAGTTTAGTTCTTCTTAGATAGCCACAATCTGTGTACGCCTGTAGATTTTCTTCAACTAGGAAATATTGGTGATAGAAAAACCCTCTTCCATGTCTATAACCTCTTTCTGAGCGTAAGTATGTGAAAGAAGGTGGGAGTAATTCATGATACTTCAAAGCACTACATTAATCAATAAGTCCATTTATTTAATTGAGGCTATTATTGTATAAAGCAGAGTATCAAAGAGAAAGTCTGAGGCTAGTACTAGTATGTTTAAAGCCAAATGCAACCATATGATTATCCCACTCCATGACAGTTTTGTCAGTGATTAAAAACTGCTTCCTGTAATATTCTTACATATACTAGCAAATAAATCTTATGCTCATACTTAGCGTAAATATTATGAATAAACAGCACATAAAATGTAGACTCACTTCATTCACTGAAGTGACCAAGAAGATCAAAACAAAGCAAACCAGTCATCAGCTATGCAAATGAACAAGGTTTAGAGCAAATCTGCCTATGTTAAATCAGTAATTTGATGGGTTGTTTTTTTGATTAAACTTCCCAGGGGGAAGGAAAGATTTAATTAAAAAGAGATTCAAGGGGAATTCAGAATAGTAAGTCATGTCTATTTTATCTCTGCCAGAGCCTTGGAAAAGTGGTGGCTGCTGATGGAACAGGTTGAGGTGCAAATGGAAAGAAGGGGAAATAGGACCACCTCCTTTACGAGTTTGGACCTAGTGCAGAGATCTGCACTAACTACTGGTTACAGTCTTCCCCCTCCTGATAGCAGCATAGTTGGCAATGGCTGCTCTTCCCTGCTGTTCTTTCCCAGCTTTGTCCTTTATTTATTTTCCTGGCTAGAGAAATTTCAATTATGCCAACTTGTCAAAGACCTGAGATCTGGCAGGCTGCAACATCAAGCTACTTACGTGTTGTGATATCATTTCAGCTAGATTAAAAGCTGAGTTGCTCAAATATTGAAATGCTCATAGAATCAAGTGTCTGTTAAATAAGTAAGGTAATAGAAAATACATTTCTGAACATGGAAAAGCACTGGTATTTTACAGGTCAGTAAAAGATTTGTCTCAGATGTCTTCTACAAATATCTGAATAGTTTTCTAAGGTTGTTGGTCAGTTTTGATGAAAGAATAAGTGAGAAAGCACTTCTAAAGCTGTTTCTAAGAATCTTTGGGGAAATAATCTTCATTTTTCAGGTCACATTATGTTTCTGTTCCTGATGCTCTGTTTATTTAACATTTAAATGTCTACTGTTCTGGTTTGTAAAACAAATGGCTACAGAATCTCATTAGGATACAACATTAGGTTTTACAGTATCAACAACATATTCCAGTTGAGTCCAGAGGATTTAATTCTTAACATATTGTTTAGAAAAGTAATAGTGCACTTAAGCAATGGTAAATGGGATGAACTGAAGAGTGCTCTGTATGCTCACTGAAGTCAAACATTCCAGTCAACAGTATCAGAAGATAGAATGATTCAACTGGAAGAAAAGTATTTATACCTCCTAATAGACTCTGAAAATCAAAACACATGTAGAGCTGATGAAAATAAATTCTTCCTCTTCTCTTAAGGGAATTTTTTTTTTTCTTTCTGTCATCTGAATGTTGATTCTTCCACCATGAAATCAGAGAATACTCAGGCCTGGTGATGAGATACCAAATCTTCAAATTATGCTGCTCCTGAATTCTGACAAGTATTAAGTTTACAACTTCCTATTGTAAATGGAACATTAGAGTAAATGGAATGCTTGAAATTTGATCTTGAATAGGTAGGTCCAGATCTTTCTACTGATTTCTATGTGTGCATTTAAGCATATATGACATTTTAACAGAAAAATTGTATGTGTGGATAACTTCAGTTCTTTGTCCAGACCAGGATAATATTTTAGATGCTGCTGCTTTTGCAGAAACCCATTTCTTGCCAGTTACTAAAATAAAACAAAATATGAGGTAGTGGAATCAAACAGTTGCCTGATGAAATCCATTCATTTCCATACTTATATTTTATTATTGTCTTCATAACACTTTTTTCTTTTGGGGGGGGGGAATAATTTTCTAAGATTGAGTAGCTTCAATATCCTGTTTAATCAGACCTTTTTTTTTTTTTTTAAGATGAATCATTAGGAATTTGATTCTTGCATCCAATCCTCTCCAAGAATTTATTTAATTTGTGACTTTCTATTATTTCTCATTTAATGATGGCTAGTGACCCACTCATGCTCTGCAATACCAAGAAAAAGTAATTGTGATGACCTAAATGAATCTGCTGTGATTAAATTAGCTCTGTTTCACCATACAATTTATGCATAGAAATTTTTCTGTGGTGGGAGGGGTAGAGTCTTTGTACTGATTATGTCCCATTTTAAGAATACCAATGAAGATACCCAGAAAGGGACATCATTAGTTACTCTTATATCTTCTGGGCCCTCTGCTCAAGAGTTTGCTGCTCTTCCTTGTAAGAAGAAAGATTACATCTAGAAGGCCCTTTGTGGAGGCCATGTACTCTGATTTCTGTCTCTACCTTTAGTTGGTTCTTTCACTAGCTTTCAGCTTGTCTTCAGTCATGCTGCAAAAACTGACTTTTTTTCTTCTTTTTCTTTTCCTCTTGCTTATTCTATTCAGCCCTCTGATTCAATGACTAATCTGTGTCTCAAAGTCAAAGACACCAAACGGTGAGCTGCTTTTCCTCCCACGATCTCTCTAATTCTCATCACTTTTAAATGCAGTATCACTGTCCTCTGTGTCCTTCAGGCTTACAACTGTAGATTGCCATGGCTTTCTGCAGTCCCGCCTGTGTCCAAATATTGATACTTCTTCCTCAAAATTAAATACAGTTTTCAACAACTCCATATCATGCTGGTAGATACAATCTTGCCTCTCTTCTATTAGAGGTGATTGATAAGTTGAGAAGTGTCGGTTTACGGTGGAAGTCTATATAAAGCAGAAAGAGAGGGGACACTGGGGGTCTTTTGATATACTAATAATAATGAAAAACACCAGTAATATTGCAGATTTCAGGAAAATCGCCTTCCAAACAGAGACACAGCCCCTGTTAGAGGAAGGAAAATACATGATTTTTATCTGAAACTGCAGATCAGATTTGCTTATACACAGGCTGAATGAGCAGCTCGGAGAGACGGCAGAGTCTGCGTTATCTGCTTCAATCTAGCACCTTGCTACTTTATCCATTGATTATTTGGCTCTGGAAATTCTTCTAAGCCACGAGGTCCAAAATCTTGTAGAACTGGTATTCAAAGTTAATTCCCATTTCCTTTGAGTGCTTTTATACTTCCACACAGGTATAAGTATATATATAAACATACACAGGTAATTGTCTACAATTTGTGTATGTACATGTTTATATACAAATGTGTACATACAAATAAATATATTTATATGTATATAGGGTATGTGGCAACTTCAGATGTTCATGCTCAAAAAAAAATGTTAAATACCTGCACAGAGCTAATAGAATGTAATGTGCTTCTCTGGAAACTGGAAAGTTTCTTTACCTCTCTACTACTGCCTCTTCATGAAGCTGAGCCTTTCTGTGGAACTTGTTGCATTTAGCATCTCATCTGAAAAAAAAAAAAAATTAAAAAAAAATCAGTTACTAAATTTTGAATTCATGGGATTAGAATATTTTAAAAGATTTTGCAGTTAAATCTAGGGCATAAATATGCTGTCTACAGACTTGTCCTCTGTGAAAACTATATAGCTGTCTTAGGCAGTAATAAGGATTTTAAATTACTGCAGCTTGTAAAACCAGCTGGACAACGACACCATTAAGAAGAAAAGAGAGATTTCTTGTGTGGGCTTGAACAAATTACCAACTTGCTTTACATTCCAGATTCTGCTGGATCTTTCTGTGTACTTTTCAGAAGTAGGGAGAGTGGCTTGGTGGTGCTTTAATTGTGTTTTCCCCCCTCAAAAATGCTGACTCAGTCAAGCCACAGAAGACTTGTCAGGGGATGTTTTGACATAACATTAAAGTTATTCAGTTTATTGAACTAGTATTTTTATGGTTCCTTTTATCTTTCAATGATCTGAATCAAAACCTATCTTATTTTGCAAACAGTTTTTATTATTTCAATTTATGCTCTTTTTTAGAGTGGAGTGGGAGGAGAATGGAATAACAAAGAAGCATTCAAGATTAAAATTTTCACAAGATAGGAGGATGTGGTTTTTGGTTCTCCTTAGATGTAACTAGCTTCTTTTCTAAAATATGCTGAAGTTTGGTTGGTTTCCCCCTCCCTGTCCCCCCTGCCCTG
>NW_010309619.1:0-942 GCF_000700745.2 Antrostomus carolinensis
GCCCTTGGCCTTGTTGAACCTCATGATGTTCCCACAGACCCACTTTTTGAGTGTGTCCAGGTCCCTCTAGATGCCATCCCACCCCTCAGGCTTGCGAAGAGACATGTTTCTTTTCCAACTAGAGAAGGAAGAATCTCTTAGATACACAGAAATCTCCCAGGGCCATCTATTAATTACACTGGCTTTTAATTATCTGTCACTGCTACATTCCATGACCTTGAGCGAGTCATTTTCCTCGCCGCCTGTGTATCTAACTGTAAAATGCTCCTTGAATTATTTAATGTCTACAAATTGCTTGGAGATCCCCAAATGAAACAGATTATAGTTGCAATTAGCGAGTCTACTAACATGGTCTAGGCTGGTAGCAGCCCTAAATCTCAACGATGAGCTTCAGGAAAGATCTTTAGCTGGTCATTAATGTACCATGGAGAGAAGTTGGGCAACATCCAGGGGCCAGGGTTATTTTTCTGGCTGACCATAAAGATTGTTTAGAGGCAGGATGTGGAAATGTGAATTTTTGGCTCTTGAAGAACCACGTAGGAGGGAAAGTTGTAGAATGTTCTGGCATTTTGGGGGGTTTTCTTGATGAGATGAAGGTTGGTGCCTCTAAGGAATCATCTGGAGTTAACTCAGAGTATCTTTGATGTTTTTATGAAGGTTTTTTTGGTGCTGTTTTCCCCAATTTCATTCTTTTTTTCCATTTTGGTAATAAAATGTTGATGTGAAGGAACTTGAGGAAGCAGAGTGACCAAGAAGACCAAGGTCATCCTAGTCTGGATCAGCACCAGTGTGGCCAGTAGGAGCAGGGAAGTTCTCTTCCCCCTGCACTGGGCACTGGTGAGGCTGCAGCTGGAGTGCTGGGTTCAGTGTTGGGCCCACACCCTCTCTGGGCAGCCTCTTCTCATCTTCAGATGGAACTTCTGGTGTTCCAGTTTGTGCCCA
>NW_010309620.1:0-552 GCF_000700745.2 Antrostomus carolinensis
GCCTGGATTGGCCCAGTTTGGATGTTTGGAGGTGATGGCCAATCCAGGGCTGAGAACTCTCTGGGACAGAGCCAGAGAGAGCTGCCGTGTTATCATTCTTTACTTTCTCTCCTAAGTAGTTAGCAGCTTCTGGAACTCTCCTTTTCTTTTCTTTTAGTATAGTTATTATAGATGTATATATTATAGAATAATAAATCAAGCCTTCTGATATGGAGTCAAGAATCACGTCTCTTCCTTCACCCCAAGAACCTTGTGGAAACCACCACATCTCTCTTCTTGCCTTTTTTATCACTTCGTGAGACCCCAGAGGAGCAGAAGTGGATTCTAGGCCAGGAGCTGAAGAACCGAAGATCCAGATTCGGATGGAGTTCACAGCCAAGGCTGACCACAAAGCAAACCTTTGGAAAGACTCCAGGAAGATGCCCTTCAGCCTTGAGCAGCAGCTGGCCAGAGCGTGCTGGACTCTCTCGGAAGGTACTGTTGGGTTTTCCCTTCCTGAAAATGCTGCCCTGTACACATGGTGGCTGGAAAAGTGGATAAATTTTCCCTCCG
>NW_010309621.1:0-3191 GCF_000700745.2 Antrostomus carolinensis
CACGGAAAGGCCAGGCTGCTCCTCCCCTCCCCCCCACACGGGCTGCTGGTCTCTGCCGCCCGGCTGCGCCCGCTGCCTCGCTTAGTCTGACCCAATTCAACAGCAACAAAGCAAGGGACGTTACAGTTTGTCTTCAAACAGCATTTATTTATATGGCATAAAGCTGTAAAACCCAACCGGATTGTTTCCCTGACACGGAAAGGAAATTGCTAATTTGTTACTGGGGGGGGAGCGGGTGCTGGAAGCACAACCAGGTAGCAAAAGACCTTTGAATGGAGCAATTACAAGATCACAATACAATTACTTTGAAGTGGCTACAAGTTGATTATTAAAAATGGTCCTGTTAAAATATTTAAATGGGTCAAATGTTTAATCTATTTAAATGCCTGGTATTTGAGAAGCTTTCCAGTTATCAGCCTCCTCTCAGATACGCTCATGCCTATGCACCAGTGCATATATGCAAGTCCAGGCAACAGACACTTGCTGAGCCTTTCTTTGCTGCCTCATACCTGCTCCTACAGCTATCAGCACAAACAACCTGGATGCATACAATGGCAAGAGTGATCTATGATCAAGAATTTGCACAGAAAGTCCTGGACCTTGCTGCTACCTTCCTTTATCAGCCTCCAACAGACCCGCTTGGGGACTCCTCACGTTACCTCTCTCCACAATACCTGTCTCCAAGCATCTACAGTCTTCCCAGACATCATTTTAACTTCATGCACATAAGTCACAACTGACCAAAAGGGACATCACCTGAAAAGCTGGCTTAACATTACCAAGCTCAACTGTAAATAAGATTGTCCCACCTGGAGCAACTTTGACCAAAGTTGCCACAGTCCAACTATCTGGTATGGGCAAAAGAGCGTTCTTCAGGGTATTTTTTACCCTTTCTTTACCAGTCAACTATATGGAGAGGTATAATGAAAAGAGTAACTTAAACTACTGTTTATTTTTTAAGCATCAAAAGTATGTTCAGTATAATGAAGATTTTTATCTCTGTCCTAAAGACCACATCCACTTTGATTTTAAGTCTGTAACCTAGAGGAATTGACTAACATAAATTTCCCAATGTGGAACTGCCCCTGGATGTAATTACAACAGCCTTGTCATTTAATTATTCTTAGAAAAAATAAAGGGACAGAAAATCAAGCAGTCGCAAATCCTTCACTCACAAAATAAGCGTAGCACAATTTGCCTTGAACATTTCCCAGTACTGTTCCACTTGGCACTACAAGGAAACTAAAATGCATAGTAAAAATAGGAGTATTATGGTTTATACTGGATGGGTTTGTCAGATGTTAGGCAGGAGGCAAAGTGCCTTCAGCTACCAAATGAGGGAACTAAAATCCTAAACAGACTACAGTGAGCTCACTTTTTTTTCTTTAAATCTGTGTATGTAACTATACCCACCTGTTCAATAGTTTGTAAAACTTCAGGAGCTGCCTGAACACAACGCACAGTGCGATACAAATTATAACTATTACTTTCCCATCAGCTTTAAAAGGACGAGGCAACATGAACATATTAAAAAAACCCCAAACTATACAATACTTCATTTCAAAAGCAAACCTAGGTTAAAGATAATTTTTATGGATCAGACTGACGCAGCTTTTACTGTCAGAATGTACTTTTCCCAAAATGAACTGCCTTAGTGCTGGGGACTTGGCTTTCCTAATCATACCAGCAAACTTGTACTAGCTAAACTCTGGTCATACAACACACCTATGACTCCCTGCAAAACAAAGTCTTGTTGATAGTCCTACTCCAGCTATTTCTCCACAACCTTGACTCTAAATCCCACTTAAGAGTACATAAGGTTAATCTACACTTTTCCAAAATTGGAAGTTTCTGGTTTTCGCTAGCAAGCAAAACCAGAACTAGATACAGAGCTACCTACAGCTGTATAGTAGGTATATAGTATATATAGTAGCTGTATAGTAAATATCAGGTGAACTGGCTTCTCTCAAAAACACCCTCTTGCAAAGTAATTCACAAATAGAGACCTGCTTTTGATCACCAGCCTGAATCACTGGGATCACTGCACAATGTTTGCAGTAAGAACTGAAGAGAATGAAAAGTAATCAGAAATCTCACATGGCAGGAGATGCAGCTATGCTGTCTCACTGAAATCAGTTGAGAGCACACACACGCAAACTGAAGTTGCTGAAGTCACAGTCCTCTTCCTTGCAGCTATGACAAACTGTACGTCTACAGGCTGTTTCTGTGTTTGTGTGTTTATAGGGAAGCATTAAAACACGTATAAAATGAATCCCCAAGATGTTCTCTTGACGTTTTTTACTGTTAGTTAACAGCAAACATTCAAGTAAAATTTTAACAGTGTACACATAATGGAAACAAATTAGATCACATTATTGAATTATTAACCCCACAATTATACAAACAAAACATAGCTGTAGGAACACAAACACGAGCCAAATCCACAAAACCTCTACTACTTAGGCTCTTACAAATCAAAATTAAATAGTATTTTTAAATTAAAAAAGAAACAAAGAAACCAAACAGCAGTATTTCCCCAGGCTCTGTCCAGGAATGAAAAAAGTTCTATTGCCTGCAGTGTGTTTTCAACACAAAGTAATATATTCTACCATGGATGAAGTTATAGTGGCAGCAGAATTTTTAACTACAGTACTAGTAATGGGAACAGCTTTTAACAGTATTCATGAAACTATCAATTTTTGTTTTAAGATTTTAGTAACAAAACATTGTTCCTCTTCTCCTTTTCTTGAGCAGTCTTTAAAAAAGCCAGACACCAAAGCCAACAAACAAACTCAAATAAACAAACCAACACAACAAGATTTTGGCAAGAGAGGTATCAGTGGATGCAAAAGGCAGAAGGTAGCCTGCATGAACACATGAAAGATACTGTACTTTCCACTTCTTTGCACAGCAACATCAGTGAAGGCAATACATCAGTTTTTTCAGCAAAATTACTTTTGAACTCACACCATCTCCAATTGGAAAGTGAGATTTTATCCTACATTTAAGTGGAAAATGGAGAGACAGCAGTAGAAAGTAAAGGACTCAGAGTGACAGGAACAACAGACACTTCAGGAACAACATTACATGCTGAAGGGGAACCTATCTGAAATGTACATGCACAAACACAGGCAGCCTGGGAACAGACAGGAGGAGCAAGAGCTCTTCCTTTAGTCACAAAAGAATGTGTA
>NW_010309621.1:3211-5628 GCF_000700745.2 Antrostomus carolinensis
AATGTCAGAGTTGTGATGGACAGACAGATGCTCTTCAAGAAGCGCAGACAGAGAAGGTAAAGGGGTCCCTTTATGCAAAAGAGCAGTTTGTATATATGGAGCTCTTTCAGGAGTCAATAACTGGGTGAGAGCTTGTGGATCTATATCCAAAAAGAGGCCTGTAAGTGTGGCATCACAGCAGAAATGGCTTTCTTACAGAACTCCCAAGTAGATGAAGCACCCTAAACAACTTGAGGATTGCTCTTGATCACAGCCCTGGTTCTTAGGAAGGATTTTAATCTCCTTGACATCAGCTGGAAAAGCAAGAAAGCAGGTGAGACACACTGGTAAGATTTCTAGAAAGTGTATCTCCTTGAAATAGGTACTGGATAGGTACTGAAATAGGTACTGGATACCTGGGATGGTACACAGCTAAGCACATCTGCTATTCAGTACCGATTAAGGATACAAAAGTCACTGGCCTCAGTGGGAATGACCATGACACAGGGGGAGTTTAAGATCCTGAAGGCTGAGAGGAATGAGGGTACAGACCATGAACTTTAGGAAAGCAGCCTTGGGGAGTGGTAGGTACAATCCCATTGAAAGCTGCAATGAAAGGTAAAAGATCACAAGAAAGCTGGCAGGTCTTTAAGGACATTCTGCAAGCACAGGAACAGTCCAGCCAATACTCAGAGACCTGCCCAGACAGGGGAGGAACTCATGGTGAAACTCCAATGCAAAAAGACAGTAGATAGGAGGTGAAAGCAAAGTTAGGCTACAAAGGAGAATTCAGAAACATTGCCTGGGCATGCAGAAATGGTATCAGGAAAGGCAAAGCTCAGTGGCAGCTGACCTGCAAGCATCACAAGGATAACAAGAGCTTCTACTGCTACATTAAAAAACTGAACAAGGAAAACATGGAACAGTTACTGAATGAGTAGGTGATTTAGTGACAATAGAAACAGGTAAGGCAGAGGTACTCAGTGTCTTCTTTGCCTTTGTGTGCCACCAGCAGGGTCTTCCAGTGCCTATTCTTACAGACAAGGTTTAAGAAGGAAAAGGATGCCATCAGTTGATGATGACCTAGTCAGAAATTGCTAAACAGAACATAATCCATACAAGTCATTGGGATCAGACCTGCTGCATCCAAGGGTACTGAGAGAGATGGGCAATGCTACGGCAAGGGTGCTCCCTCTCACATTTGAAGTATCATGGAGATCAGGGAGGTCTCTGATGACTAGGAAAAAGCAAATGTTGTACCAATCTTAACAATAAAAAGTAATATTTTTTTAAAAAGGCCCAAAAGACAATATGGGGAACGTCAGCATCACTTTGATCCTCAGTGAAATCATGGAGCAAGTGAGGTTTTTTTGAGGATGTTTCTGAACATACAAATGAAAAGGTGAAAGTGAACAGTCAACATTTGCTCCTGCAGTCCTCACTCTATTGCTAGTCACCAGGTAGAAAGTTAATATGGAACCTCATGCATATCTGTAACCTGTGCCTGAAAGAAATTAAGGAACTAACATACGGAGGGAGGGATGAGAAAGGAAGATGAATGTGAGTCAAAAGCACACACCTCTAATTGGAAACATCCACTTAAGAGCTGGCTATGGAAGTACAAATCCAGATCCTTACATCCACTTTGAACACTTTTTTTAAGCAAACCTGCAAAATGACAATGAAATAAATGAGACAAATATCCACGAAAGACTATTTTTAGAGATGTAAGTTTTATCACAAGCTTTAATGCAAGAAGAACAGAAAAACCTCCATCAGAAGTTCAGACAAATCTCAAATATTTAGAAAATAAAATGCTCTTTTAATTGTCAAAAAATGCAAGGTGAAACATGCTAACAGCTCACTGTAATTTGCAAAAAATTTTTATGCAGCTCTTGTCTGCCTTCTCACCACTACTGCAACCCAAACCATGTGCCATTGAAATCTGCCAACTACAAACATCCAAACTGCCACACACCGTCTAAATAGAAAGAAAGAGCTGTCCTTTTTGAACTGTGGAGTATCTGCAGATGTTCATGAAATTTACTGTTGAAGCTCCCTCTGGTAGTTCTAGGTAGCTCTGAAGAACTCAGCCAGAACTGAGAGGCCCTCAGCATCCTCCCTAGTCTTAAAGCATGATGTGACAGTACCCCTCAGCTTCTGACAGACCACCCTTCAGAGAGGAAAGGCTTGCATTCTCCAAATATCAGCTTCTCCCTCATTAAAATTACTGTCCAAAAACATTTACTAAAAGCTCCTGAACAATCTGTCATTTTGTACATGTCCTCTCTCATTCTATCTCTACGCTGCCCTTCTTTGTGTATCATCCTGGCTTAAAATCACTCACTGAAAATCCATGCTCAGATCACTGAGAATCTGTGGGGCTTCTAAAGTCTCTCCCCTCACCAGGGTTGTGGTGAATGGCTCTATGTCCAGGT
>NW_010309622.1:0-18627 GCF_000700745.2 Antrostomus carolinensis
AATATAATATAATATAATATATGAGGTGACATAGGTATCCGTCCTCTGCTACTTTTGGAGAATCTTGAGTTCAAATTTTCAGACAAAAAGGATGTTGAAATAATCATCATCCTTGCTCTAGGTATTTATTTTTCAGTTGTCCTTTAGTAATTTCAGAAAAATAAAAGTCCTCCTCATTTGTTTTTGAAGGAAGCCCTACCAATAACACTGATCTTAACCAGAAGTGAGATTAACATCTACTCGTCTTCTACGTTTTTCAGTTTCCCGAGAAACAGCATTTAAAGTGTGAAGTACTCCATCATGCACTGCTGAGCTGAGGCAGAAGAATACGAACCTGTCATCTTCCAGTCCACTCTGTTCTCCAGTCTTTCCAGAAGTCAGCTTATTATTTGCTGATTCTGCATGCTTGATTGAAATTTACTTTCTACAGCTTCCACAGGCTTATGCAGACCCCAGCACTACATAGAATGCTGAGGATAATACATGAATGAAAGCTGAGAGAATAAGCTCCAGAGTATAGTAATGAGGATGCAGGGGTGCTAACTTTATTAATTTCAAACTTGTCAAGAAATTTAGCTGGACATTGCAATAAGTGATATAGCTTTGTTAAGCAATGTGTTTCATTGGATAATGACGATCAGAGATTCAGAAAGAAATCCACTTATTTTAGAGCCATCAAAGCAATTACAGCTGCAACTGCAATATTTTAAGGGGGCCTAAAACTTGATTTATTTTACCAATTCTATACCTTAAATGGGATTACTTGTACAGTCACATGCAGTGCTGCTGCAAGTGCACATATTTCACAGCCAAAAAGAAACTCTTTGTTTTCTATGCCTGATGACATTGAAATGAGTGTTCCTTATCAAAAGATTACTGGCTGATTTTCTGCCACTTCTTTAAATTCTAAACAAGGCAATTGCTTTTTCTTAAGTTAAGAAATAAAATTCTATATATTGTCTTTAGAGTGGACTCTTTAGAGTCTTTATATATTCTCCTCAGTGGCATAGAAGTGATAGCTTGAAAGATTTTAACATAGTCATAATAAAGATTTAATTCTTTTGACTGTTTGTGAAAAAGGTGATCTTGAAGCAGATGTCTGAATACACCTCTCGGGCTTTGAAACTATAACATCTCTGAGGATTCATAAACAAGAATTCAGAGTATTTAATACAAACAAACTCTTGGCAAGACCTTACAAAACACAAGCACAATATGTAAATCCATTTAAGGATTCCATTGAAATGGAACTAGTTAGATGCAAGTCAAAGCACTTTGATAAGTCACAGCTAATCAAATACAAAAAAAAATAGGCACTGAATTTTTAAACAACATTCAGTTGATTAGACTGAGATCCTTCCATGTTATTCAGGAGCAACAATTTTATGCAAGATGAGCAAATATCAGGAGCGTTCATTGTTCTTTGTTTTTTTAAAAAGTTTGTGCATGGGTTCCAATTTGTCTTTCTTATTATTATTGCTGAATTAAAGTTATATAATAATACAACCTGTAATATTATGTATAAATAAATAAAATACTTATTACTAAATATAGATTTTACTAAAATTATTAAAATATTTTATTAAAATTACTAAAATAGATTTTAAATATAGTGTTGAATATCAAAATGATAACTTTTTATTAAATATCAGGCTGGAGGCAGCCAAAAGTAAACTGAAAGACACGACAAAACAGAGATTAGCCATTATTGCCTTGCAATTGGGTTGTCATTAAGTTTCATCATCCTTGTTGCTGAATCCTCTATTTGACATCCCTCTTTCAGCAGAAGACAAAAGTAAGAAAAACTATACAGAAGTTAACTTGGTTTTCACACATTGACAACTCTTCAGTCTCATGGCTTTAAATGCTCTGCTCATAGAAGGAGGTCTCCAGCAACAGTCTCTAGGACATGAAAAGGTTCATTCCAAGCCTGTAAGTTCTCTGCACAGGATAGATAATTTCAGTTTAAATAAAGGGTTGGCTTGCACATTCTTTGGAACTAAAGCCATTTCCTACTGTGTTTGCCTAATACCAAACATATCAGAAGCCAGTGATTTGCCTTAGTCACTGTGCATGTGGACTGTGCAATTAGTAGAACTTAATAAACCATTCTGCAATCCAGATGAAACAAAGTTCATGTGTTCAAAAGAGAGTATGCTCCCATTTGTAAATATTTCATAATTCTTGTTGATAAAGTAAAGCTATCATAGAATCACAGACTGGTTTGTGTTGGAAGGGACCTTAAAGCTCGTCCAGTTCCAACCCCCCTGCGATCAGCAGGGACACCTTCCACTAGACCTGGTTGCTCAAAGCCTCATCCAGCCTGGCCTTGAACACTTCCAGGGAGTGGCCAGCCACAACTTCCCTGGGAAAAGTAATCCAGTGTCTCACCACCCTCGCAGTGAAGAGCTTCTACCTAATATCTAATCAAAACCTCCCCTCGGCCAGTTTAAAGCCATTTCCCCTTGTTCTGTCATTAACTGCCCTTGTCAAAAGTCCCTCCCCAGCTTTCTTGTAGGCCCCTTCAGGTACTGGAAGGCTGCTATAAGATCTCCCTGGAGCCTTCTCTTTTCCAGGCTGAACAGCCCCAACTCTTTCAGCCTGTCCTCACAGCAGAGGTGCTCCAGCCCTTGGATCATCCTCATGGCCTCCTCTGGACTCACTCCAGTAGGTCCATGTCCTTCTTATGTTGGAGGCCCCAGAACTGGACACAGTACTCCAGGTGGAGTGTCATGAGAGTGGATCACAGGGGGAGAATCACCCTCGACCTGCTGGCCACGCTTCTCTTGATGCAGCCCAGGATATAGTTGGCCTTCTGGGCTGCAAGCGCACATGCTGGGCTGCAAGCACACTATCAGAAAATAACTTCCAAAAATGCCAGTGGGGAATCATAGTTATTCCTAGATTGTGCGATCATTTGGGGAATATGATTCAGGAGGTCCTACCAGACTTGTGTTATCTTCCTGTTTCTGTTATTTCCACAACTCATGCTACTTCATTTACACTTGCCTGTTATAATCCTGTTTGGACATGTGCCTAGGGCTTATTTCTTCATTGACACTAAGATGACAAAGGAGGCTGCATTGTGATTGCAAATGGAGAACACTCTTGGATTTAGTGCCTCAGAGGTAATCATAGATGCTATGTGTAGTATATTGCTTGTCAGGTAGTATAACATGGCGCCTGTTAAGTGCTTAGCAATGTGAATCCTGCCTGATAAATCAGGACCTAAAAGACCTATCTCAGTTGAAAGGGAAAAAGTCATCTTCTTCAGAGAGGCATCTTTTGGATGCTACGCAAAAGCTTGAAATTGAATCCACCTGATTAGTATTATAGCATTAAAGCTACTCTAAGATGAATTGGTTTCATATCTTTACTTTCTTCATGCTTCTGATATCTGTGAATTGTATTGTACTTCTTAGATATCTGCATCTTTTCAAACTGTAATACGTACAAAGACTGCTTAGTTCTTCTTTAATAATATATCTAAGCAAGGAAGAACATAATTGAAAAATATGTTAGACAATTCTCAAAGTCCTGTATTTTAGGCCCACCATAAAAGAAGGGCTTTGTGGTGTGCATTTCATGCACTAAATGCAAATTATTATATACCCAGAAAAAAAAAAAAAAAAAAAAAAAAAAAAGTCAGGCAATCCCTGAAGCATGTTGCCTCCTTTCTAAACCTCCGGTTCTGTTATACCACCAGATTGTGACTGATCGTGAGTATACAGTAGAAGAGCCACTCAAGAGCTGACAGTCCATATGTGACTTGTAGAGTGGAGGTGTGATGAAGCTTCAGAAATTAAGATAATTGGTTGGAATAGATTATCATAATGGTCTTTTCCAACCAAACTATTCTATGATTCTATAAATTAAGACAGAGACTGAACTCATGCTTAATGCCAACTCATCAGCTACAAGGTATCAGATAAACTTCAGCTTAGTTTATGTCTATTATGGGCATCATATTCTGTATAAACCAAATGGATATACTATTGATATTGTCTACGAAAAATAAATAATTTGTGGTCATGAACTGTGAATCTTGAAAAGAAACCAGCTATAGTTCATTTGTCTGAAATATAAATATGTTTCATGGCAAAAAATATTGGATATTTCTGGCATAGGAAAATGAAGTATCCTGCATAAATTAATGATATTTGTTAATTTTGATGGACTAAACCTCTGTCATAACACAGTTATGACATTGTGCAGCATTAAATATTTAAATGTAATTTGGTATACAGGGATACAGAATGTGTCCCCTGAGTAGTTCATAGGCAATAGTCCCTAGCTTAGTCCAAAACCAAAGTACACTAGAAAATTAATACCAAAGTTTAGAGATGAATTCTTGAGAGCCCACAGCTCAAAAAGGAAAAAAAAAAATCAAGATGTACAGTGTTTTAAAGTGAGATAAGGTATTATAAATCTTTATCAAACCCTATCCCAATGCATTGGTTAGAGAGAGCATTCAGATGAAGACATAAATTGTGTAAACTCAACCAAAACTGTGAAGAATTTAAGTCTCCACATCCATGAGAGCAATCAAAAAAGCTTTTTCTCCAACACTGTCCAACTGGTAAAGTACCCGTTGAAACTAATCAAGTACCTCCTTGCACAAAATGTAAGTTTCTGCTAGGAACCAATGTACAGACTGCCTGTTCTGGGCAGCCTGTCACCAGCCTGAGAGAGCCTTGTCCAGGCATTCTCATGGCTAAGTCACACCAGGAACAGTGAAATAGTGCAATGCACAGGAGTCACAGACTCTTTCACCAAAAGCCTAGCTGAGAATCAAGGTCTGGGCTCTTCTTGTGACAAATCTTGCCAGAGCTATAAGCTGAAGAGCTGAGTTTTGTTTCCATTTTACCCTGCAGATGAAGTTAGAGTGGAGCACTTCCCAAACCTGTTCACAGATTACTGCTTGAACAAACAGGCTACTGGGTAATGCACATGGTGAACGCTCTCCTCTTGAAGCTGTGCTACTATGCAACTAAAAATGCAAGTATCCTTGAGCCAAACTCAAGAAACTAAAAAGCAGTAGGACTCTATAACCTAAGAGTTATGATGCTTTGCTGTGTGAGATTATGACCTTGTTCCTGTCATTGTTTGCCTATGTGGTATACAGTAACTCAAAAGTAGATAGAAAGTAACCCTCCCATTAACTCCAGTACAAAATGCTTTTTTGGTTGTGGTTTTTTTTGGGGGAAAAAAAAAAAAAAAAGTCAAGGCACAGAGAGATTTCTGTGGGATTGCTAAAACCAGGATCCTTTGGGCACAGGAAATTCTGAACCCTCTCCTAAGATAAATAATGGTGTGTCATGCTCATAACATTAGACACTTCAAGGTTACTTTTCTGAAAGTGTTTATTTTCAATTATTTCCTCCTGAGACAGTAGAGATGGTTTAAAACAGTGCAGTCTGAATGCAAAACAAAAGGCTAGTGCCCTCTGACCAGTGAAGATGGGAAAAAGCCATCCTAATTAATGCTGTTACTCGTTTGCCTAAAAGCAGGTGGGAATTTAATTAGTTCTGTAACTTGTTAGTTTTGATAGATATCTGCCCTCTGCCACAGAGCAGCTGTTATCTCACCTCCAGCTGCTTCTTGCAGATCAGCAGCTCCCAATCTTTTTGGAGCCAACCTCACTGCTGCCTGCCTTGTCTCACCCCTCTGACCAAGCACTGCTTCCTCACCTGCTTTTGCCAGTGCTGGATGCTGCTCCCTTCGTCCCTGCAGCCTCCTTGCTTCTCCCTCAATGCTGAAACCTTGCCACAGCCTTGCCTTGCCATGCTCCAAATGTCTGCTGGTGCTCTGGTCTTCCCGTAAGAGGCTCTTCCTCCCTCTCCTCTGATATTTAATGCCATGATGTGAACACAGACATCTGTGCCAACAATCCCAGTAGAGTTTACGAGACTGGGGTTAATCTTGTTTTTCACTGTGACTCATTTCCACTGTAACCCTCTCTCATGAACCTACAGCTCTAAACTTGCTGCTTCAAAAGCGGACACAGTAGAGCTAGAGAGCTGGGTGTTATCAGCTCAGGCAAAGTGATGTCCTTGTCAAAAGAATGGGGAAAAAAATATATTTTTTATATATACTTAAACCAAAAAAATAATTTGAGAAAGTGAATTTCTGGTCAATCAGAAACAGAAAATGTTAGTTTTATCTCATTGGAATAAAACTAAAAAGGAAAAAAAAAGGCTTCAATTAAGCACTTAATTCAGTCCAAAGCAAAGTTTTAATTTCTTTTTGCTGTGTAATCCTTCTAATTGTGTTTGGCTAAATTCAAAACAAAATTTATTTAAATGGTTCTATTTTTGTATTTTCAAAAGTTTTTGATCTTTCTTTTTTGGACCTATCAAAGCTGTTCATATTCTAATCATTTTTGTACTCTTTAAAGCACAGTTTTCAGAAAATAAATCAATCACAACAACAACATTGCCCAGGTCTGTCATTAACTGTTTTCCCTCCTTCCTTTTCCCTTGGTGGACTTGTAAAATAGATGGTCTTGGGAACAAAACTTATTGTATTCCAACTGAATACCCTGCTAAACTAAGACATTGCTTGGAATTGCATAACAAACACCTTTTCTCTACGTCTGTATAAGAGGAAAAAACTATAAAAAAAGGGTCGTTCTAATTTTATGTTTATATTTCTGTAAAATTAAAAATAAGAAAATATTTAGCCTACTGTCAAATAAGCCTGTGCCTTCTTTTCTAGTTTTCTATATTGTACTTATTATATCATATTATTTTTTATTATGACTAGCATTAAATTTAGGATTAATCTGGCTAGATGCTTTCATAAAACACTGTTGAGCATAGCAAAACATTCTTAAGAATAGAAGAATCTTCTCTTAGGACTATATCTAGTATGAACACAGTATTACTCCCTGTTCAACTGGGTTTTTTTTCTTGAATTTTTTTAATGATCCCAAATTTGCCCTGTTCACCCAGACCACAGAAAAAAGCATTTTAAGATGTTTTGCTGGAGTGACTCTGTTCTCACAAAGTCATTTTTCACAGATTATATCAGACCACATACTAATAACATATGCATACTCACTACCAGCTTGTCTGGGACAGATGATAATTTTGACACTCTCTAATGCATCACTTTCACTATGTTTAAGGATTTATTATCCTGGAAATGTTCATGGGCACTGTAGGGGAATCAGATCTTGCAGCCTTTCAGTAATTTTCTGAAATCTCTTATTTAATCAACATTTATATTCTTTAGCAGTTAGAGGGATTCTCAAATATAAAGTAATGCCAACCTGTTATAACTGGACTTTTTGCTTTATGTTTTTGCTGAATCTCTTTTTAGACTTGAGTGCATTTTCCTATCACACCTTCAAAGAGGTAAAAATCCATGAGGATCCAAATGTTGCTAGAATGGCCATCTGTGACCCAAATATAAGATTTTTTGGGTAATGAGATACTGACTTCAGGTGGTAAATATGATGCTATCAGCCATTTGAACATTTAAAATTTAGCCTCAGCAAATTTTTATTGTGCTCTAAATAAATTACCTGCTACTTAAAGTAGTTTATTAGTCTTGGTAGGCCTCAAGTTGTTGAAATTTTAAAGTCATTGCAAACTACATCGGTAGAAATGCAACATTAATTTTTCCTTGTATTTTTGATGCTTTGGTTAAAGTGTACAATTTAGGAGATAATGTTGGAGGCTGAATCAAATGTCTCTGAAACTGGTAGATTGGCATATTTTTACACAATATAAAGCTCTTCAGTGCTCTTGGAAAAATGGCTCCATGCTGCTTGAGAAGGGACATACACAGCACAGTCAGAGCAGGTGGAAAAGGGCATACAGAAACAAAGGGCCATGTCTACAAAGCACAACACAATGCCACATGAAGGTACTGCTGCTCTTCAGCTCCAGAAAAGTGCCCATGCCAAACTGCTTTGAGTATCTTGCTCACCTTTTTAGTCACCTGTATCTAGTAATAACTCAATAGAGCACAGAATTATGCCATCATGGCCTACTATAAAAGACCAGGAAACCTCAGTACAGACTGACCAAGAACTAATGTCTGACTCACAGGGAAATCTAGACAGAGGGCTCTCAGCTTCAGCACTCATTGAAAATATTTGTGTTGTGAATAAAGGAACTGTCTTCATTTGTCCAATTACCCCAAAGTTCAAGAACATTGAGAGAGATAATTTTTCACTTAAAAATCCAAATAATTGTATCAGAGGTACCTGACTTACTATTTTTCTACTTATTTTTGTTTGTTTTTCAAATTTACAAACACTGAAATAACCTTCAGAGCTCTAAATTTTAACTTTTTACTAACCTGAAATCAACCAGGAATATTTCTTCAAAATCAGTTTTCACCAGGTAAAATAGTTCTGGGTGTTGAAAATATAGGTCTCGATCTGAAATTTGTTCTCAGATGAAATGTCAAGCATAGCCAAAGACCAGAAATCTGTCATTAAGTCTTACATACTGGAAAAGCTTCTGAGCAATCTTAATGTTTTTCACCAAAATAATTACACATAAGTAAAGTTTGGAAGTGTCAGAATCTTATAACTAAACACTGTGACTCTAGTAAAAGGTGAAAAACTCCTGTGAACACTGACATAAGCCAGTGGAACAAAGTATGGATGTAGTTGTATATGTGTATGAGTATTTCAAAGCTAAAACCCTGAAATGCAGCAGGCTAAAACATTTCCAGAATTATTCCACATCTGCAGGATACCTTTTCTTACTCTCATTTAGTTCTCTCTGTCTCTTCTGGTACTCAGTCTTGGTCTCAAATGTAAGCAGTAATAAAAGGAAAGTAACTTTCTCCTCATACAGAGAGTGAGAAAATCTGAAGTGGCATTTTTATTTATCCCATTTAAGGAGAAATCTTTGGGACACCTTTCATACTCTCCACACATCAATGTAAAATGACAGCAAAGAACTGGCAAGCTCTATAGCTATAACTGAAAACTGAAGTTCCCCCATATTTAGATTCCAGTAGGCATTTATTGGCTACCTCTACTGCATTAAACCATCTCACAGTTTTGTGTATTAAATATTTCTCTTTTCCATTCTGGACTTAAAATATGTCAAATACAAAGTTCAGATACTTTTATAGTTTATAAAATAAAGAGATTAATAATGGGATTTTTTGGAGTAAAATTCTTTCCACATTTCTCTTGTAAATAAGTTTTTTTTAAAAAGTAGCCTCATCACTAACAAAAATAGGTTTCAGATAACAAAGTGAATATTCACCTAAAATAAAAGCCAATCCTTTCAAATTGAAATCTGAGAATAGAATACAAGAAAACAATCACTCTACACATAATAAGAAAACTTGGGCCCTTAACAGTGATACTTTTCAGAATGAATCTTTGTGTATGTGTGTATGCATATATGTTTATGTTTGTATTTTTCCTTCCTGAATCCTATAGTTCTAATTAAAGAAGCATTAGCAAACATAGAAATTATTTGTTACTAAAACTAAACCTCCATTAAAATGGTGTATCTTCTTTCATTTATCTTTTCCTGTCATTGTTGATTTACTAATATGGTCATAATTCAAGAATATCTGTAGAAGAATAGCACGAGTGCTATTCAACATTTGCCTACTGCGATACAAGGGGAGACTTGTCTATGCCATGACAAAGCAATGGTGTCCAGGCTATAGGCTGCATTTGGACTCTAAGAGTTTTCCATACAGTTAGTGTCTTTTTCTCAAGAACAAAAATTAGGAAAACTGGTCAAGCAGCAAAATCAGATCAAGCAGGTAAATGGCTTCTTGTATGGTTGTTCGTGGATCAACAAAAGAGCCTACTCTTCTCCCTTTTTCTGGTGGGCAGTTGTAACCACAGAACAACCTGTTCTTACTTTCCCTAACACCACAAACTCTCATTTGGCAAAAGTTGTAGTTCTCTGTCAAACACAGAGATTGCTACTGAGACAGTGGGGGAAATACAGGCCAAGGAGGGTCTTCCTAATGTTATCTTTCCTTTGCAGATGTCAAGGGTGGACCATGGAGAGTTACTACAGCATGAATATGACACTGGTATAGTGATTTTATTTAGTGTCCTCCAAAGAAACCTATAAAATCACAAATCTGAAGAACTATGCTACAAAAATTCAGGAGTTACTAGCCCCATGATCTCTCCTCGTCTGTCATCTTTTCCTTGACCAAGTACAATAATGAAGATGACCAAAAGAAAGAAGTCAGATACAGTCAATCATGAAAACCAGAGGACTTGCAGTGGAATTTCAGTAACATCTATTAACAGTGAGTTAATCTTTTCTCGGGATGTGAAGATGGATCAGATGACTCCCACTGTTTCTTCTGTACTTTCTATTATTATCTTTTTGTACATCCTGGGATCTGTTAATATCATATATGTTCTTTTAAATATAGCTGGATTTTTGTAACAGGACCCCTTGAGTACTTAATCTTAAAATTCTATATGTGTATGTCCATCACAAAACTAGATTACCCAAAATATTGGATGCTAATGAATTCATAAGACTCAAAAATACATTCTTTAAAAAAATAATTTGATCTATCTATTCTAAGAATTCAAAAGTTAACATTTTACTTACAATATCCCAGTGATAGATAGAACTAAGAGTGTCTTTCATGCTTTGATGTTAATGCATTTCTTACATTAACATATCTAGGTATATGACTAATCTCAAGGCTTCTCAAGTTTGCAAAGTTTCATTCACTGAAACATGGAATGTTTTGTACTTTCAAATACAAACTCTAAACCACCCTCCAATTGAGTGTAATATTTATCTGAGTATATAGAAAGATTGTTATTGGATATGTTGTAAGGTCAGTGTCCTTACAGTCAGGAGACACTTTTCAGGTGAACTTCATGACAATATAGCTCTTTTCCATTAACAGTAGCAGACTTCACTTCACTCTAAAGAACTTCCTTTTGTAGATATATTCCTTCCAGGTATAAGAAAAGATACACCACATAATAGCTTAGTCTAACATAACACTTAACATTAATTAAGACCTCACATATCAAATTGAAAAAGCATGACATACATTTAACTGTGTATGCCAACACTTATGTACTGATGCTGAAATTGTAATGAAAAGTGCAATTTCCTGAGTCACACAGTGATAGTTTTGAAAGTTAAAAAATGCAATGATAAATAGTGAAAAATAGCCACCTTCTTAAGGGAACACCAGAGAACATGATTGTCTTAACTGATGGTAAAACTTTGGTGTAATGACAGCAACTTCCCCATGGGTATCCCTCAACTTCATTAAGAACACTAAAATTTGTTACTTTTTTTGTTTTATTTTTATAAAACAAAAAATATATACATACACTATATATAATAATTATATATATATTTACATGTATAAAATATATATCTAGAGAGAGAGTATATTTATATACTCTACAAGAGTAAAGGCATGCCTTCTGTAGAGAACAACATCTACTTGCAAAAAGGACAGACACAGTGATCAGCAACATTCCTCAAAATTGTCATTCTGAGAAGCTGGAAGAGTTTAGAAGAGTTACACTTTTCCTACATTAATGTGCTAACCTCAAATAAATTAGACAGACAATTAGGTAATAGAAAGGGTAGAAAAGCCCTTAGGAAAGTAGCGAAAAATTAATGTCTAAAATTTTGAATATTAAAGCTGTGAGAGTGAGTGTGAGAAGGTCTCTCACTTTTTCCTTTACCTCCTCTGCTCTCAAATCCTAACACTGACCACTCAATGTGTGACTGCAGATACACATGGCACACCCACTACTTTCATTAGAGGGGGATGGAAATCTTTTCTTCCTTTTAATAAACAAGGTGGATCAAGGAGTGAATCCCTCCAGAAATACCTATTTTCTAACTGATTGTGTGATAAATGTGTCATGTTTGACATATGCATGCTGCCCTTTTGTTTCACATTTAAGTTTACAAATGAAATGAAAAGCGAACATTAACAGTGATCTCACTGGCTATCACTTTATGATTCTGTATTAGTTTTCAATTTTTGTTTGTGACAATCACAGCTGAGCTTTAGACATGGATTTCACAGGATTGTTTTGACTACAAGATATAAGCCAGTTCTGCTATGGAAATTTAAAAGACACTTTACACACTGCAGTCTGACTTCTATGTTATTTAACATGTCAAAGGGCTAAAAGAAGAATGTCAAGCCTGACACTGAAATGTGTACTTTGCCTGACATAAAGAACGTCCTGCCTTTAAAGATAGAAACTGATTCATAAACTTCAGGGAACAAACTAATGTACTAGACTGCGCCTTCATGGAGTTTTAATTACCAAAGCAACTAACCGAATAAAAGAAAATCTTTCACTGAAACAAAATGAGCAAGAAAACAAAACTATGTATTTGTTAATCCCTTTATATATCAAGTATTCTGATACCTGATATCAAGAGCATTGCTGAGAGTTATAAAACAGTTATGAAAAGTTTAGATTTAGATATGGCATCTATATTCAAGTTACATGAGATACGAATTGAATTTAATGAAATGTTTGACAATCAGCATTCATCAGTATCTGACAGTAAAATTTATACTATATGTAGCATTAGTTCTTACAGAATGAATACTGACTGTACTGTGTTAGTTAGCTGGGAAAAGAAGATCATAACATATTAGTGTCAAAAATTGTGATGTTAGAAACTAGAAGACTGTAACTATTGCAATTATGAAAGCTACCCTGGCAAAAAATTGATATAATGCACTTGGAAAATGTTAAATCGGCACATATATTATTGTTATTGAGGCATATTTAGACCCCTTGCAGTTCTGTAGAAATACAGAGATTTGTGTGCTATTATAACATGTACCATTAATGACCACTGACTTATGCAATTTTTATTTATTATCTCTAAATTGCCGACAAAGCTTTCAGTTTCCTATGCAACACAGGAAAGAAAAAGTTTTTATTACCACCACCTAACCTAATGACAATGCTGAGGTTACAGTCAGAGCAAGAGACAAGTCCTCCTATATTTGGATTCTGCCCTGAACTGATATTTAGAAAAGCCTTTCCTTCTGCACTGAATAGATGAAGACTCTGGGAGGCTAAGCTTTTAGTTTAGGTACCTTAAGCATCTAACGTAAGATATGCAGTGTAATTACATCTTTAGAAGCTTGACTTACTATTACTACAGTCTACATGACTGTAATATATTCAGCACATGAAGACAGGCTTAGAAGGTGGAAGTTAAACTCCACAGGAAAACCTGAGAAGCAGTGAAGCACAGTGGCTTACAGCAGAGCAATGGATTGTCACCCAGCAGCATCATATGGGCTGTCATACAACAACAGATACAATTCAGATTGTCATGAAATTGTGGGAACAGATGTGGGGGAAGAAGAACTCTATGGGCATGCATTTCATCCATTTGGAGGCTAACTCACTGCTTTCTGGTGACAAATGGTTCTGTATCAAATGTCATTAGTATAAAACCTAGAGGAATTTTTGCACTAATCAGTAGCTAGAGATGGCCCAAGTCAGACTATAGTCTATCCCTAATAATTCACAAGTTGTGCAGAACAGCTACTTAAAGCTGCCAGTGATAGATCAGCATGCTCAGATTTGGTGCTGTCCACCATAGCCATGGCAGACATTGTTCCCAACAGGAAGACTGATGACTGACTGAGGGAGTTAAAGAATGACTCTTGATGAGAATTAGTGTCAAGTTTTAAAATACTGTAAATCCAGCCAATCAATTTTCTGACCCTTTAAAAGAATTTTCTGGCTGACATCACTCATATGTGGAGATTTGAAAGAAAGAAATACACTTCATCAAACAAAAATTGCAGAATTAATTTCAAATGGGCTCACTGTGGTGACTAAAGCTAGAATTTGGCAAGTATCAACATATTTGTTTTCCCTAAGTCTAGTTATATTTAAATCTATTTTCAGCAGCTAGAGACAGCAAACTTAAACATTTATGTTAGTCTAAAGCATTATCAATGCATATTCAGCTTTGTGAAGGTTTTCTGTATTCTATTTACAGTATGGTTAGTTATGGTATATCACATGGACCAACTTTATGTTTATTGCTATATATACAGCAAGAATTGTTTGTATGGCAGATCTCTCTCCTCTCCCATTTTAGTGGAGATTCTCACTGCCTTCTACCAGTCCACCTCCCTAGTACTCATTGCCAAGGAACCTAATGTACCATCCATTAGTACTGAATTTTTCTACACATTTGAGAATACTAGACTCAGCACCTGATTTAGATGAAGACCATTGTCTGGAAGTCTTTGGAAGTGACTATCTCTTTCTTAATTTACTTCAGTTTCAGTTTATCTTACAAGAAACTAAAGTTTGCTCCTTCAGAAGTACTGGATGACATCACTGTATTGGAGGATATTAATAGTGTCAATATAATGACTACCTTGGTGCATTAGCTTTGTTCAGGAATCCCTTCTCTACTTCCTCAAAGGAAGGAAACTACCCAACCCTTACTTGGAAGACATTTTCCCAGTGAGTTTAATGTTGGTGTTTCAGCCCCTTATTGGACATGGACTGGTGCTGCCCCTTCTATGCTCCCTGTCTGAGAGTAGCTTGAATCTTGCCCTCTGCCAGATGAGTGCAGGAATAGGCAGAAAAGGACAAGAGCAGATGCCCTTTTCTAATTCATCCTTCAGCAACAACAAAAAAATCTAATCCTTTTGAGAAAATCTCTCCAGTGTTTGTCAGCCTGTATGGAAAATCAAAAGCCACTTTTAAGAGTGCCTACTGACATGAAGAAAAGGCTATTTTAATACATATAAATCAAACTCTCTTCATCCTTCGATAAAAGGCATTTAAATGTAGTCAATGAATTTGACCCACTGTGGCCCACAATATGCGATGGAACACACCTACACTCCTCTTTTGTTTATTTCAGACTCTAGTACAAGACACTTCTGCAAAACAAAATTGCTCAGTAGTTTCAAGGACTAAGCTAAATGGATTTTTTAAACCAAAGTATTAATAGTTCAGTACCATTTAAGAAATTATATTATTATATTAATTCTGAGCAGCTATGCTTATTTTGGTTATCACCTTTCTTTTAAGGCTTCCCTTTAATCAATAAGGAATTTGAAAGAGAAAAAAAAATGACAATTAAAAAAAAAATCATACTCAGTGGGCATCCTTAAGTGAATTGTAATGGTTCATTTTAATATTTAAAATCACTTACTAAGTATATATGTTAATCTAGAATACAAATATCGTGCACTTGTAAGCCTAGAAAATCCCCTACTAAAAAACCACCTGA
This sequence comes from Antrostomus carolinensis, assembly GCF_000700745.2. NCBI lineage: Eukaryota > Metazoa > Chordata > Aves > Caprimulgiformes > Caprimulgidae > Antrostomus > Antrostomus carolinensis. The sequence continues at coordinate 15,240 of NW_010309622.1, forward strand.
CCTGAAGATAGTGAGATAATTAAACTGTCAACAAAAAGATGACACATGAATATAGGGCATTTTCCTTGTTGCAGAAGAAGAAAATAATTGTTCAGTAAAAACTTAAAAAAATCAGTAATAAATGTTCTTGGGTTATAGATGGTCAATAATAAACTCATTAGCAGTTTGAGAACTTCTTATCATGTTTATGTTTGAGTTTTACAGGTACGTGTTTTGAAAAAAAAAAACAGAAATAAAGCCAGTCAGGCAAACCCAACTGATTGCTTCAATTCTGGGTTCCTGCAGGTAGTTTTGTTATCCAAATATTACCAACAGAGCTGAATGTACTTCTCTGATTAATGTAAGAGCTCTCTATGTGATGGGACATAGAAGTGGGTAAAAGCAAGGCATCAGCTGGCAGAGAGTTGAAAAAATAGATAATAGAAGGATAATAGAATGGTTAGGATTGGAAGGGACCTTAAAGATCATCTAGTTCCAACCCCCCCTGCCATCAGCAGGGACACCTTCCACTAGACCAAGTTGCTCAAAGCCTCATCCAGCCTGGCCTTAAACACTTCCAGGGAGGGGGCATCCACAACTTCTCTGGGCAACCTGTTCCAGTGTCTCACCACCCTCACAGTGAAGAATTTTTTCCTAACATCTAATCTAAACCTCCCCTCTTTCAGTTTAAAGCCATTTCCCCTTGTTTTGTCATTAACTGCCCTTATGAAAAGTCCTTCCCCAGCTTTCTTGTAGGCCCCTTCAGGTATTGGAAGGCCGCTATAAGATCTCCCCGGAGCCTTCTCTTTTCCAGGCTAAACAGCCCCAACTCTTTCAGCCTGTCAATAAATTATAAATTTATAATAAATTCTACACTCATTTGTGTATGTGTATCATTCCCTCATCTATGTGAGTCATATGTCCAGCATTTACAGCAGTGATGGCAGATTAGTCTTGAAAGTAGTAGCAGCTCTAAAGCTTTTTAGCAGTCTGGAAACTTAAGAGAAAATTCTGCAGGTAAGTAACTGCACACACAGGTACATAATAAAACAGTTTCCAAGGACAATATTGTGCAAAATATAAAAAATGTAAGTCATTCATTATCAAAATAATATTAACAAGACTTTAACATTTAGTTGTTATATACTGGAAAACAAAAATTTACATTACTTGTAAAGAATCTTGTAACTTTCTCCAGTGCTCTGTCCTTTGTGCTCAGCCCCAGTTCCCCGATGCCAGTCTCAGCAAACCTGGAGACAGCCAGAAAAATCCACAGGAAGAACTACTGCACAAGTGCAGATTCATGAGAACTCTGCTACACATTTAGGTATCAACGTTATAATAAAAGTAATTTTACAAGCTATAGAAACTTGTTACAAATTGCAACATGTATCCTGAGACAGATGCCTGCCTGAAAGAAATCCACAGATCATTTTGTCACCTTGACAGAATGGTTTCTCCTTGGTCCATCCCTTTGAAGGTGCCACTGACCCACAGTTTCACCTTAAACCCTCTTTCTTTCTTCAGAAAGCATTTCTTACCAACAAAAAAACATTTTCAAAATTGCTGACAAGATATAAATTGCTAAATTCCCTTTCAGAAGTAGTGCCTTCAAGTCTCCAATAAAATACCAGAAACTGAGGAAAGAAGAATGTATGACATTTTGAAAAAGGTGACATCCTCTGACTTTCTCTTCTCAGCTTGTTGCCTTTTTCTTGCATTACACTTGGTCAATATTTCTGCTTTACCTGCATAGACACCTAACAGTTACTTAGTTGCAGATATATATGAAGTATGAATCACAGTTCTATCCATTGGTTTAATTTACAGGAGACTCAGATTTTGATTAATATAATTAATACCTGGCAATCTACAGTAATGTGACTAGTTCTGAATAAAATATCAAGAAACTTTTGGTATTATTTAATTGATTATACCATTTTACTAGATCAACAATTTCCAATTTTGATTTGTAGTGGAAAATCTTAAATTTAAAATGTGAGTGTTGGACTTCAGCTCTGAAACTGTTGCTTGTTTATGCTCAAGTATAAATCAGTAAGAAGTAAAAATGTGATCTAAATCTGAAAGTAAAAGTCAGATCATCTGCATGAATTGTCTAGACATTCACACTCAGCTATAGTTTATATCCCCAAAAAACACCCATTTGGCCTCAGATCCTTTATTTACAGGAATATGTTTGTACAGAAAGAATATAAAACAAGAGCCCAGACAGTCAAGTACAATCAAGTCTTCCACTACTGCGAGTGACAACATCGTGTAGAACCTTTTCCAAATGTATGAGTTTTCATTCTAGGTCTTTTCACCTTCTATCTCCATTGAAAAATATTCAGTCATCTCACTATTTTAACATATTGGATTTTGTTGGGTTTTTTATTTCTAAAAACACATGTTCTTCTGACAACACTGTCTGTTAGCTTTCCCTCATGGGATAGGCTTTTCTCTCTCCTTATTGTTGTTTGTGAGACATTTATACAAAGAAATAATTTGCCCTCTTTGTTTTAAATTTATATGTAGCTGTTGCTTAAAAAGAGAATTAAGGTATTGTTTGGTAGATGGTACCAGCAACAGCTAAAAATGCACCTGTCACTTAAAGTTACAGATTTTTTTCATCTCTGATTGGATAAATTTATCATACATATGCTATCCCTTGACCTAAATAAATAATTGCAAAAAAGGAGTCCTAAATCGATCAGACTCTGGAAAAAATATATATTGGCATTTTACTGTAATTTATTGTGTTACTGAGATTAGAATTGTTGAAATCAGAATTTAAGCCTTCATTTATAAGACAACAAGCTAGTGTGATGGAAAGGAACTAAGTAATTACCTTAGCAACTAATCTGTCAAACCTTTCTCAATTCTTCAACAAGGGTTTACTGAATGGAGACTCGAATGCACAGCAAAGAGTAATTGCAACATGAAAATGTGATGCTCATTTTGGTAGACCTGCATTTAACAGGGCTGTGCTTTTTAAGCTGTCATTCCATATTTAATTTTCTCCTTTATCCTGTATTGTCCTAAAGCATCTAATCAAAACAGACTTAAGTACTGCATGAATGACAAGTCACTCTAAAACCAGAAACATTATCATCAGCAGTCAATGCTACAATATAATGATGGCTCAGCAAATTTCTGACCTGCATTTATTTTAAGTAATTTGAAACTCTAACTGGGGAGCAAAAATCAAAGGAAACTGGGGTAAAAGATGCAGGAATGTCTTAAAAATAATTCTTCCAAGGAGTCTGAAATTAAGCTAAGGTGTTTTAAAAATGTTTGTTATTTGATTAAGCAGAGTCAGAATTAGTGTTAATCACAAATTTACTTCTGAACTAGAAAGACTATTTGAGTAGAAGATCTTGAAAAGTTCATTTTACAGATTGCAGGCTAA
>NW_010309623.1:0-314 GCF_000700745.2 Antrostomus carolinensis
TGAGGTGAGGCCCTCCATCGGCTGCAGGTGGACATCTGCTCCACTGTTAAGGTCTATGGGCTGCAGGGGGTCAGCCTACCCCACCAAGGTCTTCTCCAGGGCCTGTAGGGGAATCTCTACCCTGGTGCCCATAACACCTCCACCCCCTCCCTCCCAGCCTGGTGTCTGCAGAGTTCCTTCTCTCGCATATTCTCACTCCTCTGTTCAGCTGCAATTGCGCAGTTTTCTTTTTTCCCTTCTTAAATACGTTATCACAGAGGTGCTGTCACTGCTACTGTTGGGCCTAGCCTTGGCCAGCAGCAGGTCTGGCTTTG
>NW_010309623.1:470-829 GCF_000700745.2 Antrostomus carolinensis
GAGGGGGGGCGGGGAGGGTGATAGAGCAGGCTGTGTTTGACTGCAAGCTGCAAGCAAAAGGGTGAATCCACCCAAACCACCGCAATAAGATTCAGGTGCTCTAAGTTGATGCTTGATTCAGATGGTCTAACTTGCCCTCTCTAACTTTGTTTACCATGTAGTTTGAAGGAAAACTCCTGTCAAAAAATGTCACAATCATTAAGTCCTGTACTTAGTGAAATTAAGTCAGTTTTCCTGTAAAAGCAATAAATACAGTTATTAGGTAAGGTTTTCTCATTCTTGGGATAAGCTAATTTTCCTCCTCTCATCGTGCCATTCTGGAAATCTTTTATCACCTATTACCTATTGTGTCAGTCACA
>NW_010309624.1:0-2271 GCF_000700745.2 Antrostomus carolinensis
TCTCTCCAGCTGCAAAATATGCAGGTTTTTTCCTCTTTATTAATTTTGTCATCACAGAGGCATTACCATCGTTACTGATTGGCTTGGCCTTGGCCAGCAGTGGATCCGTCTTGGAGCTGGTGGCATTGGTTGTGTCGGACATGGGGGAAGCTTATGGCAGCTTCTCACAGAAGCCACCCCTATGCCCCCTTGCTACCATGCCATGCAAACCCAATGTATATGAGTCATATGTAACAAAGCAAACTATTTAATCTCTTTGGAAAATATAAACTGTTTTTATTCTAAACACTTCTCCTCTATCATCTCTTGTACTTCCATTTATTACAAATCAGGAATAGAACAGTGTTTATTTTTCATTATTTTAACCTGGATGTTATAAAAATAATGAACTTCAAGCAAAGAACTGAAATAATTACATAGACTTTGCAAAAGTAGACAAAAAAAAAATTAGATCAAACGTCAAATGAATGTCTCTCAGCTTAGATCTCCAAAATACACTTTAATGAAAATGTATATCGTATACTTCTCCTACTAAAGAATTTTAAAAAATCATGTGGGAAATTGACATATTTTATTCTGAAAAGGTTGATGGTTTTTATTTTGAAAGACCCACAAGGAAGAAGTTTTCTGCGAATATTAATAATCAGAAAAGAAAGGGCAGTTACTACTTCAGTAATATGTTCTTGTTTTGTTTATACAAAAAACCCCCAACAAAAACAAACAAACAAAGACAAAACAAAAAACCCTAAAGAACAAAACCACAAAATAACTTAATATTAAAATATGTTCTTTGTTTTACATATTAACACAATCATTACACATCAAAACAAATAGAAAAAAATCCTTGGATAAATGCAAGTAAAAATCTTTATGAGGTGCTCCAGTGTTATTAGGTAGTAAAAGCAAATTTGTGTTCCATCTTCTGCTTACCTGCTTACCTTTCTCATTTACCCCAAAAGAAACATTTCTGGACTTCACTGTCTGCACTTCAGTTATTCTCTAGGAAGTTTTAATTTAAAGGCTTGTAAAGCCATGAGGGACTGAAAGTCTTCCTTTTAACTCTGGAGAATTGCTACATGAAGCTCTGCCTGGAGAGCAATTTTTCACGACAGCTTTTCTGGTGAAATGTACCGAGTTAAGGAAAAAAAAAAAAAGTCAGAAAAAAGTGAAGAATTTCTGTTCTCTACTTTTTCCTCCTCTTCCTTCTGTCATCTCTTTCCATTCTTTCTAAAATTTTATTTGTTTCTTTTCTTTTTACCAGGAATTTGAAAATAAAACCTAATGATATTAGGCAGTAACAGCCATGTAAATACCAAGTTATCTATTATTGAAAATATCTAAATAAGTAGTATTTTTTTATCAATGCTTCTGAAAGAAAATAGGAATTAAATCATTATTTCAGAACATTCTGGTTTTTTAACTAAAGACCAGTTACTGACTGTTCTCAAAAAAATCCTAGTAAGTGGAAGAAACCCTTCTGCATGTTTTTCTATTAGATGTTTTCTGAAACAGATGTAGTAACTAATTTGTTAAATTAATAGTGGCAGGTCTTAAGACAGTTAATTTACCCAAAGGCAGTACTTATCCAGGGTTATTGCTAGACATGAACACATTTTCTCTAAATAATTTACTTTTATCTCCTTGCTTCTGTATATGGAATATATTTAAGATGTTTTTTACTACACACAAAATTTAGTTATTCAGGTATAATCTCCAGTTTTCAAAATGCTGAAGATTTACATTATGCTGCAGGAGAAAAATATACTCAAAGTAGAACTTTTCTAAGAAATTCTGTTAAAGTGAACTGTCTAGTTGTGAGTGACCCCATACATCATGTAGCATAACCATGTAGTAGTTGTGAATCATGACATCTTTGGGAAACCGGAGTTAAGGAACAAGGGATATTTTCAGGGATCTGAGAATTTAAAGGATTTTTGTGTGTGCGTGTCAATGTTGGTCTTAAAGGAGTCATCATTAAGGGTTTTATGTCATTTAGTCACTGGACAACCATGTGTTTCTTTTTTTTTTTCCCCTGCTACAGTTAGTGAATTCAAGAATTGGATCTTAACTAAATATATGGGAGTCATTGCTCGCAATGAATCAAGTAAGGATCTTAAAATACATTTATATTCAATATTTTTAAAAATGGTCCTGCATTTGAAAGTTCAATCAAATCCCTCCAAAGCCCAAAAGATTGTTGTAATGCAGTCAAGAGAAGAGATGCAACATGCAGCAAGGCATCTCCCTCCTGTTCTGTGAAGGAAAGAGGGA
>NW_010309625.1:0-3494 GCF_000700745.2 Antrostomus carolinensis
CCTCCCCCCCTTCTTAGCAGATTTGCTGTGTCTGCATTTCTGCTGTTGGGCAGGGACCCTCCAAACCTCAATGTTCTGGGTCTTTCCCATGTTTGGAGCCAGTCTGAGGGATGGCCTGTGCCATAGCTCTGTCTAAATGATACAAAATCCCCATCCCTGGGAGAAACCTCCTAAAAGTGCAAGTTGTGGAAGCCAGGTTTGATCTGAAAGCTGGGGAGAGAGAAGGCAGGCACACAGGGTAGGGTTGTCTGCAGCAGGTCCAGGGTCTGGCACGAGCACAGCGGGACAGGAACGGCCTTAACCCGGCGCTTCCATTTTCTGGCTCTTTCCGGCACGTGGCAGAGCAGGAACACAACCTTAGTGCGAGGAACACCCCGGGCTGGCCCAGCTCCCCACAGCTTTTGGCAAGCTCTGATGAAGAGGACAGGAAAGCAGTTCCCAGAGGAGCCCCTGCGCGAGGCTGGGGCTGTGTGTCCGTGTGTCCGTCCGTGTTTTGGTGGGACCCAGCATCTCTGGACTCACCGCTGCAGCTGTGGGATCGAGAGCCTCTCCTCCATCACCATGTCAGCTGCCAATTTATTTTTTTAAGCCAGTCAATTCCAGAGGGGAGCCCCCACCTAAAGATGCTCTTTGGCCTCCCGGGGTCAATCATACCCTACAAGTTCTGCTCCTCTGCTGGTACCATATTTTTTTTAAACAGTGTTTTTTAAGATCTCCAACCGACTATGCAGAGAACATGTCGATCTGTGTCTCTCTCTCCCCAGCTCCCCTCTCCCCCCACCTGCCTTTTTTGCTGTCTAAGTAAAATATTTAGCTTTCTTTTTCTTTTTTCTTTTCTTTTTTTTTTTTTTTTTTTTTGGATAATAATAAAACTTTGGAAAAAAAACCTGAAAAGGTCCAGCTTTGTGGGTGGTGGGGGGTTGGAGATGCTTTGAAACTCTAATAATGTTGATGTAAATACTTTGCAATTTGATAATTAAATACAAACAGACCTCACAAAAAGAAAAAGTGTAGCTGGTGTATGAGAGGACTTTTTAGCATCCCTGTTAGAGGTGGTGGTGGTTCCTGGAGCACATGCAATGCCCACGTGTGGCTCCTGAAGCTTCAGATGCTTTTTTCTTGCTGATATATCTGAGAATGGTGCCACTTCTGGAGCCATTCCTGTGTCCCCACGTGGGCTCATGGTCCAGCACAGCCCCAGCTCCTGCAAGAGAAGCCTCAACCATCATGTCCCAAGGGCCAGGGACAGCTGGCTGGTGGTGACAGACGAGCTCCCTGTGCCCGGACCACAGGCAGAGGTGGGTGCAGAACCAAGCCAGTGTGCTCTGAGCTGAGCTGGGATGCAGCCTGCATCACTGGTGGGATCCCAGCTGCAGCCCCCGATGCCGAGCAGAGGGCTGTGACACACGGGCAGCATGTGGCGTTGGCTGTGAGGGACTCACGGGCTCCTCTGCTGCATCCACTGGTGCTTCCCAGCCTCTGTGTGCTGGGACACCTGAGTCCCGTGGGGCTGTGAGTGACAGGGTGACACTGCTGTGCACATCGATCTGGCCAAAGCCAGGGCTGGTGGAGCTGCCCCAAGCCCAGCAGGCAGGAGACCTGGCTGCCAACCCCACTGGCTGGGCGGGATGGGATGGGATGGGATGGGGGCAACCCTCCCTTCAGCAGAATCTGCTTCGTCAGCAGCTACAAGAAGCAGGTCTGCTTTGTTAGGATAAATAGTGGGTGCTGATTGGGATCCCTCACTTGGTGATTAAGTAATTGATATATAGTTTGGCACTGGGTAAGAGCAGGCTCTCTGTAAAGCAGGGTGGCTGCTGTTGCTTTCTCCTCTTCCTCCTTCTTCACTGTCTTCCTCTTCTGCTCCAGCACCATGGTCTGGGGTGGTTTTAGTGCCCCAAGCCCCTGGGTCTGGCTGCTCGGAGCTGGTGTGCAGCTGCTCCCTCCTCCTCAGGCTGGTGAGTGACTCAGTTTTATCACCTTAAATGTTTAATGCTTTATGTTTTGCTTCTCTTAAAAGCAATTAAGTGATTGAGGGATTATCTCTTGTCAGCAAGTCCCTTGTTCCGTGTGTGATGTGTGGGCTGGAGGTGGATTGGTGAGGTTCCTCCGGGGAGGGGAGCTGGGGCTGAGGCTCCTCCTGCCCTTGGCTTTGTGTCTTTGGTATTGCTGGTCCAGAGCAAGGTGGCTATGGGGAGGGCATGTGGAGAAGGTTGGGGTGCTGTGGTCCACCCCTGGGACAGCGTGGGTGCCTGCAGTGGGTCATCCTTAGGGGATGGGTGGCCAGATTCGATATTTCCAAGCCCTGCCTGTGGCACTGCTCACTTCCTCCTCAGTCTGTCCCCTTTGCTCTGTGTCTGGTTGTCAGCCTTGGTGGCAGCTAAAGCCTCTTAAAAAGATGGCCAGGGCAGTCAGCAGGATCTGCAGCCCACCCTGGCCATGCTCAGTGGCTGTTTGCCATAGAGTCACCCCCCTGGGTGACGCCCCCTCTGGACTCCCGTGACCCTTGCAGGGTCCAGCCCTGTGAAATGCGGTGTTGTTGGCTGAGAGGGGCAGGGGCTCACTGGGCCAGGAGGTGTGAGATGGGAATCAATGCTGGGGTCCATTCTCACCAGGCATCCCCAGCCTGAGCCAGGCAGATGCTCCTGGGGATTACACCACGGGCCTCCTTTAATGGACTTAATCTTGCTGTTTGCTTCACGCTCGTGTTTTGCCCTGTAAGGCTGGGAGAAGATTTGAGTGTTAGGGTGGGGGCTGTGGCTTCCCCCACAGGGGTTCTGTGCTGGGCAGTGGGTTTCTAAAATGGCAAGGATGAGTCATTGTTTGGTCTGAACGTCCCCTAACTGTCCCCAAAGATCAGTGGTAGCCCTCCCATTGAGTCCTGACTCTTGGCCCAGGTTCCTGGAGGATAAATGCTTGTGAGAACGTGGTGGGCAGCCCTAAACTGCCAGATCCCCCAGAGCAAATCCCAGGCTGTGGGTCTGGGGTCTCTCCCACAACCCAGACCCAGCAGAAGGGCTCTTGGGGCAGGACAGGGTGTTTGTTAAAGGGCTGACTCACACGGGTCTCACTGGCTGTGTTGCTCCAGCCCCGCTGTGCCTGCTGCTCACTGGTAGCAATGGGCAAACAGGAGGCTGCTGGCACGTGTCGACTCGCAGGACAAAGCCAGTCTGTCACCTGTGGACTCTGCCACCTAGATCTCAGCAGCAGGTCTGGGTGGCACCTGAGCCATCTGTCCTCCCTTGCCCTGCTACCAGCAGATTTGCCTTTGCTCGAAGGAGCAGCAAAACCCTCTGGCCAAGGGTTAAGCTCCAGGCTCCCAAGGGAAGGGCTGAAGTCCTTACCTGACGTGTAGCTCACCTCCCACGGTCACTGAGGGCTGGGAAACCACTCTGGTGCAAGGAGCAAGAGCCAAGCCAGACCAAAGGGTGCTGGCAGGGCAGGGCTCAGCTCTCTGTGGCCCTGAGTGATGTTTGTGGCTTTTTTTTTTGGGG
>NW_010309625.1:3526-14729 GCF_000700745.2 Antrostomus carolinensis
ACCTCTGCACTTGGCTGCCTCTCTAAGCCAACCGGTGGGTGCTTCCAGCCCAAACAGCTCCTCAGTGAGACCAACCTCTCCTCCATCTGATGCTAAGTTAGTAAGGACACATTGTGGGCTTGTCTCGGGGTAAGCAGGGAGAGCATCCAGGCAGGAGGTACTAATCACCCAGCAAGATCTGAGGATGGATGGGCAGATGCTGGGAGACCAGGCTGGTGGCCCCAGACAGCTGGTTCCCTACCTGCACCCTGAGTGATGCTGGGGACCTCAACTGCCAAATGTTGCCCTGTGAGATGAGATGCACCAACACAGATGTCTGGCAAATCTAGGGTTCAAAAAGCCCTACCAGCCTGGTAGTCATGGCCAAACCTTCTCCACAGGAAGCCTTGTGGTGTCCCAGTTGCTCATCTTTGGGATGCTGCCTCTCCCTGACGAGTGGTGAGGGGAGCAAGAAGCCCCTGGACTGTGGTGAGGAGCCTGAGGTCTGCCTGAGCTAAGCTGCATCTCTGTTTCTAGGGATCTGACCTGGGTTTAGTTTGCGGTGGTGTTTGTTTGTTTTTTTTCTTTCCTGACCCTGCTGTGTCACTGATCTGTTATGTGACCTAGAAAAGAAAATGATCTGTCCTTCAAATGGAAAGACAAAGGAACAGCTTAAGGCTCCTGCTCCCTGTATCTAGGGAGCACCAGGCAGATGGACGTTTTATAACACAGCAAGGTGACGAGACCTGCTCTCGCCAAAGCCCTTGTGGGCAGTGTCCAGGCTCAACGGGACCTGGCACAACACAGTGCTTGTGTTTTACACCCCACTGCTTTCAGGGTCACTAGTAGCTACCCCACTGGTATGATCCTCACGCAGAGACCCCTTGGTGCCTCCAGGATACCAGGGGACAGAGCCACCCCACTGCTCTTCTGGCAGAGGAGCTCGAGATCAGGACAAAACATCTCCTCTGAGCCAGCAAACACCTGCCCCAGAGCAGAGGTGCCGCGTCTGCAGGGGCTCAGGCCAATTTGTGGTGCACAAGCAGGGAGCTGTGATGATGCTGTTCCAAAGCTGTCGGGTTTGACCTGTTCTGCAGTCACAGGCTGGTTTTTCGTGGTCTCTTTATAGGGAAGGACACACAGGGCATCAGCATGGGATGTGAGGCCTGGTTGGGTTCCTCGCTCTGCCTGAGGCTTTCTGTCTGACCATGATGAAATTGCTTTAATTTTTTATCTGCAAAATGAAGATGGTATCTCGGTGCCCTAAAGAGGGTAAGGCAGCGTGCTGGTGAGGGCTGTGTGCATATCAGAGTGCTCTTTATCTACACTTGGGGTGGCAGGGCTGCAAAAGCAGGTTTCTTACCCATCAGTCTGCTGAGATCTCTCCTGTGATACACTGGCAGCTCCCCGCTTTTGAAGTGCTGCTTTGCTCCAAGTCGGGTCCCGCAGCAGGGGAAGCCTGCAGCCCCATCTTGTCATCAACCCCACGTACACAGCCAGGGCTTGCTCTCATCCAAAGGACTGTCTGGCTCCGTGGCTAGGATTTATTTAAATTGCTGTGCAGCACAACTTGGCTAGCTAGCAACAAAAATGTACTCTTAAAAGAACTGCCTGCATTAGCTTCAAACTTAAAAGTTGCTCGGAGTGCAGGTAAGTGTCCTGCCACAGCCTGTAAATGAGATGCCCTCCCCTCTCCTTTCTGTTTGTTATTTGTGCTGTAGCTGGTATGACAGCTACTGGGATTTCCCTCGGCCTGACAGGTGACAGAGCTGTCATACCTATTCTTGGTGATGTGGCACACACTTTTTTTTTTAAACATGTAACACTGATATGCCCTGAACACTTTCCAACTTGGACTCGGTCTCCAGGGCTTAGGAGGAAGGGTAGAGGAAGCTGGTTTCAGCTCCAGCAGCACAGCTCCTATGCCCTTTAGCACTCTGAGGTGCTCCTGGGTGCTGTCAGATCTGCTAGTCCCGTGTCTGGCAGTGTGTGTCCCCCTGCTCCTCTCAGTGTGACACAGGGTCATGGCCAAGGCTGGGGAAGGGCTGACATAAGCCAACCTCCCCCCTGGATGGCTCAAGGCAGTTGGATTGCAGCCTGGCCCCTGCCCACAGGAGTGGGACAGGTCGGGAGGACGTGGTGTTGTCGGACAGGCTGACAACATGCAGGTACCTGGCAGATAATGGTTTTACTGCCAGTGTTGGGGACTGGTGGCTTTCAGGACACAGCTCTGTAGTTTAACTTCCTAAGTGGTAAGGAAAGGGGGAATGTGTCACCTAAGTGCAGAGATACAACCAGAAGTGACCTCCTGTGTTGTGTGCAAGATGAGCCTGGTTAGGAATCACCAGTATGGCTCTCAGTCTGCCCATGGTCAGGTTTAACAGTTCAGTGCTGGGAGCTACAGGGCAAACAGGCTCTGCCTCTGGCTGGAGACTCTCTGGGGTTACTGTGCTGGGAACAGAACAATACAGACACATGATTGCTGGGCTAAGGCATCTGCAATGAGCAGCCAATGCATCATGCTGGGCAGGAGGCCACAGACCAAAGTTTATAAAGCTTTATTAAACATTTTGAACAGCTGTGCAATGAACAAACAATACTCTGGAAGTTTCATAACCTCATAGCTTGAACTTCCTCGGGACAGCAACAGCCACTTCTGCTGCTCTCTACTATGAGGGAAGTAAAGACAAACAGATGGCAAAGAGGAGGAAACCCTTTAAAGTTTAGAGACAGTATTTTGTGTCAACCTCTAAGGTTTCTTGCAACCAAACCTCTGCCCCAGGATGGGCTCCCCGAGAGCCATGGCTACAGAGCAATGTATGCAGCGTGGAGATGTGCACAGCTGTGGCTGTAGGACTGACCCGCCACCACCTAGGCTTCTGGACATCCTTCTGCCAGGGGAGACGGAAACACCAGGCACTCCTCTAGCTTCCTCCCTTCTCCAGTCAGTAGCACCAGCACCTTCTGTCACTCCTGGCCCAAAAACACTATCACTGAAATGGGCTGAAGCATTTACTGCTTCAAGCCATGCCTCCACCTTGGGATAATCTCTGCCCTGCCCACACCTGGCCTTTTGGGCTAGCGTGAGTTTTACACACTGAGGTTCACAGTGGCTTTCAAAACCCCACATCTTGCAGCATACTGGTTCTTTATCCCAACAGTCAATACCTTGGTAAACCCTGGAAATCTAGGAGGAGGGGAAAAGACAGTCTCCACTACCTGTGAGGCTTTATAAAAGCAGCAGCATAACTGAGGCTTTCAGGCTATGATCTCGGAGTAGAAGTAGTTCAGAGAGCACTTCGGCAGTGCACGCATCTCTTTGGCAGGCTGAGCAGGAGGAGATGACTCAACTGCCTCTGGCTCCAGCAGCTTTTGGCCAAGTGCATCTGTGAGCTGTTGAGCTTGCCCTTGATCAGCAAGGCGGGAAGACTGGCTCCCCACAAAGAGAAAGATGGAGAGAATCTTGTAGCTAGCTACTCAAGCAGAATCAAGTGGGCCGAGAGCCCTGAGTTAGACCACCATGGCCTAATGCAGACGAATGACACACAACTCCACCGCCGCACAAGAGCTGGGCAGAGGCCAGCAGCTCGGTCCTCCCTCCTCCAGCTGTCAGTTAGGAGGGCCAGTGTCTGTTCCCGGTGATATGGGAAGGGAAAAAAAACAAACAGATTTCTGCTTCTAAAAAAGCAGGTGGTGCTGCCAGAGTTCACACAGTAAACAAGTTGAATTTCACAGGCAGAGTGGGAGGAATTCACCACTCTAGTCCACACACAGTTACAGGAAACGGGCTGGTTTTACTCCAGTCACATGCCTAACACCCCTTCCCTCCTCCCTAGCCCACCCCCTTTTTAAAAGCTAAAGAACCCTCAGCAGACTGGTAGATTATTTGTGTTCTAGGTGCCCACTATGCTGGGATCGTGAGCTGATTCCGGCAACTGGGATCCTGTGCAGTGATACAAGAAGCAGTTCCCCCAGCAGCTGTAGCAGATGAGGAATAATGCTGCCAGGAAGACCAAGGCACAAATCGTGCAAGGTTTCCGTTCCAGGAGGAAACTGAGCAGGTAGAAGCCCATGAACATTGAGTGACTGAACCACAGCGCTGGGTTGAGGGGCTTGGGTATGAGCAGGACAGGTAGCAACCACTGAAGGCAGTACATTGTGGTGGGCTGGCTGTGGGCCTTATGGCAGCAGCAAGCAGATGTGCTCCAGAACAGTCTCCAGCAACTCTTCCAGCAGGCAAGTTGTTCTGTAGGGAGGGTAAAATGTCAGACTGTCAGAGAAACACAACAAAAAAATCAACAGATGTTCTTCTCACACAGCTTCATTCACTCCCAAGTATCATATAGTGATGCTTGAACTCCCAGTACTAAATTCTGGTGTGTCTCAGAGCTGGTTTCTGAACCACTCAGCTGGGGACATGATTGTCACTGGTGTAGGAGTATATCCCACCTCGTGTGCTCTGTTTCTCCTGCTTTCACCCAGGCTAACAGTCGTGAGACCCTTTGGCATAGTGCAGGAACAGAAAGGGTGAGGGGGAAACAGGAAGGGAAACAAGGTGCAACAGCCTTTGCTACACATGTACTTACCCAAGACCATCCAAAGACTTGATTGAAGGTATAAAGAAATAAAACTGAGGGATAAACTATTACGTGGTACAAAGAAATGTTAAAGAAAGTGTTGGTGTAAGAAGTGTCTAGGAAGTGTGAAGTGCACAAACTGCTTCCTCCCCAGGCACAGACCCATCATGAAGTCTTCCAGCATAAAATTCAAGCTATACATGTAGCTACCCAGGAAAGCCCTGTCAGTGTCCAGGCTGCAAAACAAAGAGGAGGGCAGTCCCTGCTTAAGGGATTTATAATCCTTGCCAATCAGCTAAAGTCAGATAAGACAAAGTATGTGAATAGATCAAAGAGGGGACAGTCTCAAGATGGCAATTTTCCTATGTGCTGTAAACACAGGATTTCCTCACTTGGATTATTATAAAACTCTGTGGAAACAGTGAACTTTAAGGGCTTCTCTAACCAGGGATGGCAGCACACTACAAGTACAGAAAACAGGCTTCTACCTTTAGCAACCACACTAAGTGTGAGTGTTTTTCTCTTTCTAAGCAGTACAAACATCTTCATCCAAGAATTTCAGATGGCTTTAAAAATAATAAATGCTTTACAGGTGTTTTTACAGAGCCAGAACTGTTGAGAGGGGGCAGAAATAGTGGAGTTTAGCAGTCTGGGATAGCAATGGAAGGTCAGGGTAGATGATACCAGTATTGCTGGAATAACCACAAGTTTTTCTTCAGTTCATGCAGTGGGGAAAGCATGAGAAGAGGGTACTCTGAGCTGACTACCCCAAAAAACCAAAATCATGCAGGGGAATCATCACCAAGATGATGAAGGGAGTGGAGCATCTCCCTGATGAGGAAAGGCTGAGGGAGCTGGGGCTCTTTAGCTTGGAGAAGAGGAGACTGAGGGGAGACCTCATTAATGTTTATAAATATGTTCAGGGCGAATGTCATGAGGATGGAGCCAGGCTCTTCTCAGTGATGCCCAATGGTAGGACAAGGGGCAATGGGTGTGAGCTGGAACACAGAAGGTTCCACTTAAATTTCAGAAGGAACTTCTTTACAATGAGGGTGACGGAGCCCTGGGACAGGCTGCCCAGGGAGGTTGTGGAGTCTCCTTCTCTGGAGACATTCAAGACCCGCCTGGATGCCTTCCTGTGTGATCTCATTTAGGTTCCTGCTCTGGCAGGGGGGTTGGACTGGATGATCTTTTGAGGTCCCTTCCAATCCCCAACATTCTGTGATTCTGTGAATGGTGGAAAAGGGAAGAGCCTGGGAAGTGTGCTTGCCCTGCTATCCTGTAGCACATTGTGACAACATGCAGTGACAGTGAGCAAAGCAGCTGCCAGCCAGGGCACAGAAAGACAGGCGGGAGGACAGCCCCAGCCTTGCAGAATGCCACGGCCTCACCCCATTAAGGGTCAGAACAGCCTCTTGCAGCAATGCTTTTGCCTGAAAATACTCAGCTGAGTAGCACTCTGTCAGAAGGATGAAGGGCTGAGCCAAGCCTGTTGGGATTGCAACTAGGGGGGTGGGAAGGTTAGTAGGATGAAGGAGTGAGAAGGTAAACAAACAGCACATTCCTCTGGCTCCTGTTGGCAGGAGAAGGGATTTCCTGGCAAAGGGAGGGAGAATGAGGGATTGCACAGAACAGCCAAGAGAAAACCACACGTGGTTCTCTTCCAAAAAAGCACTGAGGTCAGACTTGTCTTACAGCTCGTAGGTACCAACCCACCCTGTTGCCAGAGCAGGAAGCACATCGCCGTCCACGGTGTTCTCAGCAGCAGAACTTTAATGTTAGAGAGAATGCAGGGAAAACTGCACCAGGGCAAACAGACTGTTTCAGAAAGGTATGTTGTGCTGGTGCTCCTGTAAGAAAGCCTCTTCCAGCAGAGAGAGGGCAGCTGGGGTTCAATTAGTGAAACTAAGCTGCAGTTAGGCAGCCAAAGAATAAGGAAGGAGTTATTTGATGTTGCAATATGGATAAAGTCAAGTCAAAGGAATAAAACTCCCAATATCAGTCCTGTTTTATGCAGGTCACTTGTATCTTTAAGGGCAAGTCTAGTCCCAAGTCTGTTTCCCTTATCTATAAACTGGAAATAAGGATTACTTATTTGATAATAAAACATGTTGTCTGCTAGCCTTTGTGAACTGCTTACACATTTCTGTAGTAAAAGACTGCAGAAGTATTAGATGACTTTTTTCCCCAAGGGGAAGAATGGAGAGAGAGAAGATTTAACAACAAAGATTTGAACAGGAAGACAATTAAACCCCATCACCCAACTTCTCAGTTCAGATTGCATTGAATACAACAAAGCTGTAAGAAATCAATGATCTGCAGCCACCTTAACCCTCTCGAAATGTTCCTTCCTTGAAGTTTCCTCTGGTCTTTCTCTCCCACGTGCTCCAAACATTAAGCAGTACAAATCACTGCATAAACATCATGTCATACTTTTGCTAGATCCAGCCCTGAAGTGACATCAGCTTGACTTCTGTAGCTGGACACGTGCAGGAGTCTTTGGGTCACCCGTTCTTAGAATCATAGAATGGTTTGGATTGGAAGGGACCTTAAAGCTCATCCAGTTCCAACCCCCCTGCCATCAGCAGGGACACCTTCCACTAGACCAGGTTGCTCAAAGCCTCATCCAACCTGGCCTTCAACACTTCCAGGGAGGGGGCATCTACAACTTCCTTGGGCAACCTGTTCCAGCATCTGACCACCCTCACAGTGAAAAACGTCTTCCTAATAGCTAATCTAAACCTGCCCTCTTTCAGCTTAAACCCATTTCCCCTTGTTTTGTCATTAACTGCCCTTATGAAAAGTCCTTCCCCAGCTTTCTTGTAGCCCCTTCAGGTATTGGGAGGCTGCTATAAGATCTCCCCGGAGTTTCAGTTTTCTTGAAGCTTCAGCTCAGAGTGCCTCCAGACAGTTGCTTTGGGCTTTCTGTCTCCAGAGGAAAGAAATGGATAAAAACAAAGTGAAGACAATGTGTCTGTCAGAAGAGCACAAGGCTGGAACAAAGCCCTAGGATCTTCCAGGACTAATGCCATGAATCTCTCAGCTTTAATAAGGCCACAAGTTGCTGTTGAGCCTTTAGCCCCCAAACTTTACAACTGACTACCATTTAAGAGTATAATTATAGCTTGTGATGTAGCTGCAGTTAACTCCACAGTCTGGCCTCCTCACCACAGCAAAGACTTAAGCGATCATGCTCTGAACAGCAAGTTGATTCTAAGCAAACCTAAACACTTCCCACAAACACAAATCCATCTCAGAACAAGTTACCCATTTTTAAATATTGATATTTCCTGGAAGAGACAGTTGCTTGTAGCAATTAGTGCAACCAATCTGCGGAACAAAGAACCATTTAATAGTGGTTATTTTTACCATGAAGTTCCATTGTCAGTGCCCTTCAATCTGCAAACCTTTCGAATTTCTAACAAATGCAGATGTTTGAACAGATGTTCTTGTATCTGTAGTCAGTTTGTTTATATTTTTGTGTGCCCCTTCACTATCCACCAGTTAAAGGTTGAAAACCCTTTGACTGCTGTATCCCACAGCTGACCCTAGATAAGGTACCTACTACTTGAGACTTGTGCAGCTCTAGGGGCTCTCTGCTAGTAAGACACATACTCTTCCTAGCTCTTCAGTGGAGAATCCTTTATACAGCTGGCTGACTGAGTTCTCTTTCCACTGTATCGATCAAAGGGAAACAGCATCTCCTGCTATCAACTGTACTGAGCAGGGAGCTATCACCTTCCTAGGTGCCAAGGATAGGCAGTGCTTTCTTGAAGCCATAACAATATCCAGTTTTGCCTACATTCTCAAGCAAGGTGAAACTTGCAAATGAAAAATTCCTCCCTTGTTTTCTTTGTCCCCTCCTTGTGATCCAAGCTAAAGATTACCATCTCCCAGGGCAAACAAGAACCTGTCACCCAACAGTATTTCTACCAGCCCCCTGTTTCACAAGCGCCTCCTGCTTTTCCTCAACCAGTTGCTCTTGTTCTTCCCCCTGCCTGACTCATCTCTTTCCTTAGCCAGCCTGGTGTCCTGCTCTCCTCAAGACTGCTCTCGTGCTCCTGCTCGAGTCATCTGACTTGGCGGCCACTCGTGTTTACCACACAGCTCCTTTCCATTGCACCACCGCTGCCTCCTCTCGCTCCTCCACAGCTCTTAAGAGCCACTTGAACTTGCTTCAGAGCCCTCAGCAGCAGCCAGCAGGTGATTCTCCTCCTGCTCTCCCCGCAGTCAGCACTCACTGGCTCTGTCTGATCTCCATGTGCTGCCACAGCCTCCTCCCTGCTGGTTCCTGCAGGCAGAGGAGCAGCCCAGGGAGGTTCCCTGCGCACCTCATTAGTAAGCAAACACCAATACTTTTCCACACGCTTATTCATTGGCTTCCATCATGTTCACAGCCCTTCCTTCTGTCATCTCCCAAGACTATTCCACACCAGCAGGCTCTACTGGTGTATGTTTGTGGGGAGGATTTTCAAACTCCAGTGTGAGGGTAGTGGCACACCTTTCCCAGCCAGAAACAAAACTTGAATTATAACAAGTCAAAAGTGAGTAGCACAGTGCAAGTCTGTAGTACTCTGCAATGGATCAGCCACGTTTTTCACTAGGAAGCTGTGCCTTGATATTCTCCAAGCTAATTCAGCAATTAAGAGGCCGAGGGATGTTCCTGCACCGTAGGTTTTATACAACAGTATGCCAACACCAACTCTGTACCTTTCTCAAGAATATCTTAATTCCTTCAGTCCATTTACCCTGACAGGAGAGAATAATCAGCTGGCTTTCACTAAGCACTTGAAAGGTAAGCTTGTTCAGACCTTACTATGGCAGCTATTAAGCCAGTACTGTCCACAAGGAACTTCCCCAGCAGATGCTACGGAAACAGTCACCCAGGCTCAATAAAAGACTGAGTAACCTTTTCACTGGGGGGTGGTGGTGCCAATCTCACCCTTTCCCAGAAGCTGAAGTTTCTGCTTGGGAATGAAAAGTCACATTGTCTAGATAACAATCTCTCAAGTTACACGGTGCACATAAACCTGGAGTAAGCCTCAGGGACTTGTGCTGAGTTTCTTACCTGTAAGGCTCACCTGTAGTACAGTTTGCCTAAGACTGTTTAAATCAAAAACCCTGTCACAGCACCTCGAACTGGTGTGTGTGGGCAGTTCTTCATGCTGCCAGCATGTGTTCAAAACCAACTCTCAAATACCACATAGCACCCAAAACAGCTGCTAAAAATACACAATATCCAAAGCATTTGAATAAAAAAAAAAAAAGAGGTGAAAGAGCTATCAAGTGACAAGTTTCAGTTCAGCTAAGAAAAGCAACAGCAGACCAGCTTTCTAGATGCCAACCCCCTCTCTTAAAAAGCCCAAGAACCATAACTGTTCAAACTTTAAGACCTATTGCAGTATCAGGGTTTAACTTCAGGATTTTTTTGGCCTGGCTGCTATTTTTCCTATATTTTTAAAGCTTTATCTGCCAGTATGACTCAGCTGGAAGAAGTGAGTCTTGAATAGTTGGCAAAGGCCTTACCCCAGTCTTTGATAAGTTCATGCCTTGAACGCTTGATGTGGACTCAGAAGTGCTGCAATATCATTGGAAACAATCTCCAAAAGAGCAGCAGAGACTTGACTGACCAAGCCTCGGGGTTACAAAGTGTTTTGCTTTCTCAATCTAGAGACAAGCTAAAGCAACCCATTTCATGAGAAGTGGAGGCTCTTTACTGAGCCACTCTTTTCACCATTTCTGTAGCTGCTCTCTGAGCTTCATTACTGACTGGGGAATCAATTACCCTGCATCCAGAGGCAGTGCAGTGCACTCACAGCACCAGAGCCAACAAACCTCCACCTGTGAGCAGGACAGCAGTGGTATGATCTGTGTTTCTCTGCACAGTAAATCACAGGAGCAGAACCTTAAGTTAGCCAGCTCTGTGGTGGGAAGAGATGTCAGCATTGACAGGTGTCATATGCAGTATCACTACTTTCATTTGTACTCATTAATTAGTTCTCTGTCATCCTCATTCCCACCCCCTGCCTTTGTTTAACTGCCAAAGATCATGAATTCCAGGCCCATTCCAAGCTCCCTGAAAAAAAGCAATTATTTTTAGTTTTAATGTGGATCTTTTCTCTACCTCTTGTAACTTCAACAGGCTTCAGAAGTCTGAATACAGCTTGATGAAGGCCAGTTTTCTGCATCTCAGGTAAAGAGAAGCAAAAATGCAGTACTGGCAAGGGGTTCTGGGGAGTTATGACATATAGGTTGGAAAGTCAAAAGCTATCCTGCTATGCCAGTATTTGCAAGCTCGGTTAGGACGTTTCAGTACAGGGGTAATGAAGGATGGGGAGTTCAGCGTGTTGCAGGCTGCATTTAACGGCTTTGTTTTTCATCTTCTCTTGCACTCGTGTATTTGGGATGTAACAAGCAACGTTCATACAACAGAACAGCCTGTAAACTCGCTTTGGGGCTGGCTCAAGGCGCCTGCGGGGTGGCAGGAGGGAGGGTGCCTGGCCCAACGCCGTGTTCTCTGCAGGACAAATGGATGTGCGAGCGCTGTCCTGCTCTGGGGAGCAGCGGCCTGGGGTGGGGGGTGAGCTGTGCCTGACCCGGCACGGGAGGAAGGAGCCCAGGGGTGGGGGGTGAGCTGTGCCTGACCC
>NW_010309626.1:0-1827 GCF_000700745.2 Antrostomus carolinensis
CCTGCACCCCCCTGCACCTCCCCACCAGGCACAGCCCGGCTGTGCCAACAGACCAGCATGGTAAGAGTCACCTGGAGCACCGCAATGGGATTCAGAAGATGCCAGGACAACGGCCTCTTCCACAAGAACATCTGAACAGGACCTTTCCCAGGACTCTGCTGCCAGCCTGTGCTCTGTCATGCACAACCCAAACCCGGCGGGTTCCCCTACGGATCCTCCACAAACATCCCCTTCCACTAACCCAAACCCCAAGGGACCACCAGTCCTCACCCGAGACCCTCCACAGCAGCCCCATCTCACACTCACTTCTCCTTCTTTTTGAGCAGTGTCTGGGTCTCATCCAGCTTTGTCTGTATCTTTTCCACACGGTCATCTGCATCCTTGGACGCGCTGTCCAGCTTCTTCTCCAGGAGGCTGAGCCGCACGTTCGCTTCACTGAGCTCCTCGCCCTGGAGAGGTAGGAAAGAAACCAGAGAGCTCCTGGGGATGGTGGGCACCAGAAACCAGAGAGCTCCTGGGGATGGTGGGCACCAGAAATCAGAGAGCTCCTGGGGATGGTGGGCACCAGAAACCAGAGAGCTCCTGGGGATGGTGGGCACCAGAAATCAGAGAGCTCCTGGGGATGGTGGGCACCAGAAACCAGAGAGCTCCTGGGGATGGTGGGCACCAAGAAAAGCTCCTTGCAGGGCCTGGTGGGAGCCTGCCCAGAAATCCCAACTCCTTCCCACGCTGCAGATGTGGTTGGTACCCAGACACATGCACCCATCCAACACTCCCTGTCCCAGAACATCATGGGGGAAAGACCAGGGTGGTCTCGACAGGGAGGCACTGGGCAGGCAGCACCTCCCTGACAACGGGCACAGGAATTCCAGGAGCAGATCCACCTGGGACTCGAGACAGCTCCACGGGCAACCAGTCACCTGGAGCACAAACTTCACCACTACAGCAGCACTTCAGGTCCTCACTGTCCCACCAGGAAGGCAGAGACAGCCTGCAGAACAGCTCACCTTGATCTTGAGAGACTTTTTCAGCTCCTTGATGACTGTCTCCCTGTCTTCCAGCTTAAGCCCCAGCCCCTCAGCATCGGTGATCTCTGCCCGAAGAGCCGCTGCCCGTAGCTCAGCGGGTGGGGTGGGCTGCAAGGGAGACCAGAGGAACCAGATACAAAATTGGCATTTGAAGGAGAATTTCATTAGAATCAGAGAATTGTTTTGGTTGGAAAAGCCCTTTGAGCTCCTGGAGTCCAACCATGAACCCAACACTGACCAGTCCCCTATGACTGACCCATGTCCCTCAGCACTGTGTCTACACGACTCTTCAATCCCTCCAGGGATGGGGACTCCACCACTGCCCTGGGCAACCCCTTCCAATGCCTCAGAACCCTTTTGATGAAGACATTGTTCCTCAGATCCAATCTCAACCTCCCCTGGTGCAACTTGAGGCCAAGCCTGGAGCATTGCATGAGGTTGCCCCAGGTGCAGGACCCGGCACTTGTCCTGGTTGAACCTCATGGAATTGGTCCTGGCCCGTGGATCCAGCCTGGCCAGATCCCTCTGCAGAGCCTCCAGCAGATCAACACTCCCACCCAGCTGGTGTCATCTGTGACAGTAATTGCAGATGGGACTGTAGGGCAAGAGGGGAACCACTTTTGGTCCCCGAGTCCTGGAGGAACTGCTGCAGCTCCCCGGCTCTCTGCCGCTCCTCATGCCCAGCAGACAGTCTCCTGCCAGGGGAAGCAGCAGCAGCAGGACAGGAGGAGATGACAGAGCAGCTCAGATGCTCCAGTTCTGCCTGAGACGCCTGCCCCAGCCGCAGCCCACCTTGATC
>NW_010309626.1:1855-2226 GCF_000700745.2 Antrostomus carolinensis
GCTGTGGCCATCTTGTTCATGGTGGCGATGAGGATGCTGCAGGACTGGCGCAGACACTCGTAGGGGTTGATGCCCTGGGTGCCGTAGATCTGCAAAGGATGGGAAGGGAGTGGCAGGTGGTCCTGGGCCACCACACCAGAGCAGGGAACGTGGGGCAGTCCAGAAGGAGGTTTCCCACCTGCTCGCTCGCTTTGAAGGCCAGATCCTCCAGCTTCACCGCCAGCAGCCCCTCGTTCTCTGCCAGAGGAGCGATCATCTGCGCCCCAGCAGCGGCCACCTCCTGCAGCACGGCCACCACCCACGTCAGGTGCTTGCGGCACTCCAGCAGCGTGTCCGACACCTGAAAGTCCATCACAAACAGGGTGGTTGGG
>NW_010309627.1:0-1113 GCF_000700745.2 Antrostomus carolinensis
ATTTATTTATAATTTATTATTATTATTATTTTTTATTATTTTTAAAAAGTGGAGTTGAGCTCAGCTTTGTGGATAACTGTGCTTCAAAAAAGATGAGTGCAATCATCACAAAAAAAAAAAACCCCAGCCTGTGTTTCATCAGGATTACTGATGTCTGTGTTTAAGTGGTGGTTGGTGCAAATTGGTTGTGCTGGAGTAGGGTAAAATTTTGATGAAAAAAACAAAAATGAAGCCAAGAAGCCAATTTTCACAAAATGAAAATAGTTTAGTTGTTTTGATTTGCCAAACTTTATTTCTAGAGAGAAAAGGAAATTAAAAATCACCTTATTTTGTTTCGGCGTTTTCCAAATGAAGGGCTTTCAGGTTTTTTTTTCTCTTTGAAGCAACTTTTCATTTTGAGTGATCTTCAGAGTTAACTTTTGTAAAGGGCTGAAGAGTCAAAGTGACACGTTTGTTTCAGTCCACCCCAAATGATTTTTTTTTAAAACAAAACAAAACAAAACAAAAACAACCCTTTTTTTTCTTTCTTTTTTTTTTTTTTTTTTTTTTTCAGGTTTGGTAATGTCTTTATAAGCCAGCGAACCGAAAAATCAGTTTTTCACCCAGCTTTACATACCCTCTCCCAGCAGAGAAACCTCAGAGCACCCCGGCGACTGCGTCTGTAGCGCAGCTGCCACTAAGCCCTGCATTGATACAGCAGTGAATGATTCCGCTTCTCAGGGGTTACGCCAGCTAGTAAACCCGGTGTAAGCGCCTGGTGTTTCTCCCTGGGGTTAACAAGGAGGCGCAGGGGTTTACAGAAGGTGTTTCTCACTTTATTCTCCTTGCTGTGGCAGGTACTGGCTGGGCTGGTGGCCGGACTGGTTTTCTGCAGAAGGTGGAGGTTAAGCTCTCGGGAGGCTTGGCTGTGTCAGGAGCTGGTTAGAGCAGCGGAGCTGAGCTGGGCTTTGCGGTGGAGCTGTGCAAAGAAAAGATGAGTGCTGCCCTCACAAAAAGTCCCCAGTTTCAGGGTTAACCAGTGCCAGAAAACCCCAGTTAAAATACACTATTCCTACGGCTACTCTGGGTGATAGATTGTATGGAACATGAAGCTATTTATTTAAAGCAGGTTGT
>NW_010309628.1:0-4046 GCF_000700745.2 Antrostomus carolinensis
TGGGGACCGGGCATTTCCCTGGGGTGTGAGGCCCCGGAGGGTGCAGCCGCCCCCCGCCCGATCCAGCGTAACCCCATCCGGGACAGGCCCGTGTGTTGCAGCGACTCGTAGCCTGGGCCGCGAAGATACGGTTGTCACGCTGCATAGGGTGGCCCCATGTCTCGGTTAGCTGGGAATCCCCTGTGAATTCGGGTTTCAGCTCAGCAGAGTCTCCTGGAAGAGGCTGTACCACCACCATTTTGCCCTGCGTTTATTGATCATGGTCAGGTTAAAACTGGGTGAGCCAGGAGGAAATATTTCCATTAATTTTAGGGTTTTTCAACCTTTTATTTTTAAGTGCTTTATAAAAGAAGCTTCATTGTTCTTTTCCTGCCACGAGTTGCCACCTCTCCACCTACCAGAGATACGAGAGAATGTGAGAGTGGGAGCAGGCTTTTGGTCACCTCTGTTGAAGTAGATCGAATATTTAAAAATATTAGTGACCGTTGCGCTGTTCAGAATCAAATGGATGGGACCTTGAGGGGAGGGAGGGAAAGATGATGATAAGGATAAGGTTAGAAGCATGTTCTCATGGGTGGACATGAGCCTGAGAAACAGGATCCCTATGTTCAGCTCCTGACTCAGCCTTTAACTCCCTGCTGTTTCATTAGCAGCCAGTTGGCCTTCTGCATGCTTCCATTCCTTGTCTTTCCTACCTCAGGGACAGTGCAGCAATGAGTGCTATTAATAACACCCAGCTATTCAAAGAGAGAGGTGCTGAGAGCTGTCTGAGTATCCAAAGGGATGGGAACGTCATCATGCATGCGCCCCTTGACCAGATAGCTTCTGATGCTAAGGTGGACTTGAGCTGACACTTAATCTGAAGATGTGTAAATTCACAGGAGAGGGGAGGGGATGGGATAGCAAAGGAGAGAGGAATTTCAGTCCTCACCCTTGCTGTCTGCAGCAAGCACAACAGTTAAAAGATTATTCGAAGGCTTACCTTGGCAGTTCTGGCACAGGGTTGCAGGGGGACACCTGCATGCGTGTCCTCCTTCAGATCTAAATTCAGCCTTATTTAAAACCTTATGATGATGGTGCAGCAGCACGATGGGTTTGAACAGAGCTGGACTAGAGAGTAGGAAGTGGCTGCAGGCTCCTGCAAACTGTAGTTAACCTTCTGCACGTTCAGAAGGTGTTTCATCTTCAGCCTTGGAGGGATCACTGAGAGCACAGCTGTAGTGTGCCCTAGGGAAGGAGAGTGCTGCAGCCCAGCGCAGACATGGAGAAATTGTTTATTTTTTTTAACTTAGAGTTGGGCTCCATCTAGTGATCTTCTGGAAAAGTCTTTGTGTGCAGGCTCTGTGCTGTTGTTTGAGTAGCCATTTGTATCTCCAGAGCAGGAAAGCAATGCTAAGAACTGTACAGCAGAAACATCACAGGCAGAAACGGGTCTCAGCTGGCAGCTCTGTGTTTCTGCTCTGTCGAAGCAGGGTAAGTGCTCACACCAGTGCAGACACTATGTTCTTCAGTACGTGTTGCATTCTGACACAGTGGTTTTTCACCTGTGATCACAGTGCTGCTCTTTTCACGAGTCCTACAGGACCCTGAAAGAGAACCATTAAATTGAAGTAGCTAATGCATGTGAGAATTAATGAAAGGAGCTTTCATCTCCATTTCATCTCCATCCCCTACTTTTGTAGGGGCCCATGACAAAAAAAACGTTCAGGCAAATACCTGGGCTACTTTACATACAAAATTAGTCATCAGTTTCAAGTCAGGAGTGTTCAGTAGTACTTCATCACTCTACCTGAACGTTTTGCACCTCATTGACATTCCCCATGCACATGGTAACACCCGAAGTAGGAAACAGAGCAGTGTGCCCAGTTTGCCACCCCCAGGCCTATGTGCAGCTGGTTACCTGTGCACAGTCAATATAAATTGCTGCTATTCCAACAAATTTGATGTTTAAACCCAGTTGTTACTGATATAAATGGTTCTCTAGGGTTCAGTGTTGAAGAATTAGGACACTGCAGAGGCAGTAACAAGCAATATTGTTGAGTGATATCATTGAGTCATAGAGTTCGGTTATCAGAGATCTCAAAGCTGACAATAAAGTCAAGGAGGTGAGAAAATCCAGAAATGGTGAGCCATTTAGTCCCTTTGGAAAGTTGACCAACACAACAGCACCATCTACTGATAAATGTGTGTTTGAGAAGACCCCTTTCCACTGAGGGTAAGTTACACTACTTCAGCTGTACAGTTGGATGTTTCCATAACCTTGTAGAGTTGGTGTAAATGAAAAATGGCATCCAAAACCATAACTAGATTTACCTTCACTATAAGCTTGTATGCGAAAGATGAAGAGAAAGTTGCCCCTCTGGCTGCTATGTGGCCATAAGGCCCGCTCTGCCCCTTACCCTGTGTTGTAACATAAGGAACAGCGTGCGACCGAACAAACGTTAGCAATAATAAGCATCTGTGCCTTGTTTAGATGGACCATCTTGTTATTTGAGTAGGGCACACTAGTTTCTGTAATCAACAACACACCAGAGGGTGATGAACTTACTGTTGTGGTTTTGATTTCCCAACCTGGGGTGGAGCAGTGGAGGAGTCTCCAGGGTGGGGGTGAGCTGTGCCATGGATGCAGGGACATCTGAGCTGGCTCCGTGAGAAGCAGGATGTGCAGGACAGTGATGGGCTTCATTTCAGGCTACAAAAAAAAAATACCTCAGTGTTACTGTAAGGAACTCACTGTGTTTGTTGTCCCTACACTTGCTGGCATGTGGTGACCTAGAAGACGACTACAGTGTGGCATCTGTTAGGAATTTTTCTACTTGTATCAAATGCCGTGTTTCTGCAAAAACTGTATTCCTGAGTGGCCTGGAAGGCCACCCCAGGGCTGTCAGACAATGTTGCCGCACCCATTAGTTGCAGGATCTCTTTCATTAATTTCTTGTGCTCCACTGCAGCATAAAATGAAGCACCACTTTCTGTAGACAGATTGGAAGATTTATGATGCTTTTGATTTATGATCCATCTGTGAAAAACCCAGTTTTTTTGTGTTTTTTTTTTTCTCTCTGCTGAAATGGAAACATCCAACCCGTACCTCTGTGACTCCCTCTGTAAATAAGCTGTGTCCCAGAGCTCCTTCTTCTCTGTAGATCCCTGGACAGCAGCCCTTAGTGGAGGAGCCTCCAAAAATGTGCTCGATGACCAAGGCAAGGTATCTACAATAAGGTGTCTGAGTCCAGGATTATAAAAGCAACTATCATCCCCTCTTCTGTATTTCTCTAGATAAATAGCTGCTGAGGATGTGCTAGCAGGTAATCTTGAGGAACTAAGGTGTTGGAACACACTGTCCAGATTGTGAGACAGGTGCTCTTGAGACTTCCCTTTCCTTCACTAGCAGCTGGTTCGTAGCTAGAATTTCTGATTCCTCTTAGAAACCATGTTACAATTCCAGGTCAGGGCAGAGGGTGTTGAAGATAAAAGAGAAGTTGTTCTAGTCTGGTGATCACAAACATTAGGTAAACATCATTGCCTATGAGAGCTCTATAAGCCTGTTTTTACCTCAGCAGTGGAGAGAAAAGAGCTAAGCTGCTTGCTGATGAGCTTTCCTAGTTGTACAGGTAATAGAAACTATTTCAGTTTCTGGCTTGTTGTTGGGCTTTTCTTTCTTTTTTTTTTTCCCCTTTTTTTTCCTTTTTTTTTTTTTTTCTTTTTGCTAAGTCTGAGCTAGGTACCTCTAGAGCAGACCTGAAAGGTGAAAAAATACTTATCTAGTCTCTGTTTCAGTCTACTGTGTACATCATGACAGACTAAAGATCCTACAAGAAGCTTCTTCTCCTTCATATCACAATATGGTTCTGTAGAGCTGCCCTTTCTTTCTTTTAATATCACAGATACAGTTTCTGAAGAACTTCCTGAGAGATTTAATAAGGTTGTTGCAACCACTCAATCAGACAAAATGTGTCCTCACTTCAACCTGACAATACAAAGGATTTTCTCTTTGGTGACATCTATATAACATATCCCAGAGAGTAGATTTCTCATAGTGCAAAAAA
>NW_010309629.1:0-724 GCF_000700745.2 Antrostomus carolinensis
TCCGCGAGAATCCCCAGGTCCTTTTCTGCCAAGCTGATTTCTAGATGGTAAATCCCCCAACATGTACTGGCGCATGGGTTGTAATATCATCTCCTTTATACAAATCGTATGAAATATGGGACAATGACAATCAGAAAATATAGTAACATTAAATGGTTTTCTTGTTAAAAAATGAATTGTAATTTACAGAAACAAATTTCTAAATTGCTTTTTTTTTTTTTTTTGCAACAAAATTCCACTGTGAACTTCTAATTATTTTATCATCTTTAGTATATCAGGATTTCAGGAATGATGATCTGAAAATTTAATAAAATTTACAGACTTATAAACTAAAACTATATTCATTGCTTATAACACAGAGAATCTCATCTGCTCAAGTACAGGGAAATAATTGTACCAGAAGATGTATGATTACTGAACTCATTTTCTTCCCTCTTTTATATCTATCCCAAGTACATTTCCTGACCTTTGTGCTGACAAACCCTTTTAGTAATGATTTACATTTGAACCACCATTTCTAAATTAAATATCCAGTCCTACAGTATTCTGGGGTTTCTGGTGCTTACCTCAAAACACCATAACATTTTTGTCTTCAGTTTTAAAACAAAGATAGTTCAAAATAAACCTAATGTCTTTAAAATTTGATTAGTATTCAAATGAGGATTTATTCAGAGGTCAGAAACAATGTGAGGAGTTAAGATAAACACACATTTAATAATAATAA
>NW_010309630.1:0-1707 GCF_000700745.2 Antrostomus carolinensis
TGTTGAGGTAGTAACAGGGGCTAAATTTCAGACATGCTTATCTTAAAGGCTTCTGTTCCTCAGGTCTCTCTCAAACAGGAAAAAGGGCTCTGGTCTTCCTACAGCCCAGATCCAATTTGCTTTTAGGGTGTTGCAGGAGAGATTGTGATGCACCCCCAGAGACAGGCTCCCACTGGGCCCTGAGCATTAGCTTTGTATTTGCCAGATGGTCCCTGGTTATCATTTTATGATGGGCTGCTTTGCTGCTGAAATGTCAGTTGTGGTCGATGAAGAATGAAGGAAACTGCCAGTTCTCTTCTTCATACCTGTTCCCGCTGATTCCCAGATATCTGGGAAACAACTTGCAGGGCTGTGTGGACAGAGAGGAAGGAAGACAGTGAGTATATATCCTCAATTTGTGTGTAGAATTGGAAAGTGAGCGAGAGGCACACTCATTCTTCTAGAATTACTTGAAAATGCAGGAAAATTACTGCAGTTATAGATTAAGTGTGCAAAATCTGTGTGAGATTGTGTGGTTGGTGTCTCTTTGAACTTTAATTTTAGATATCTTTTAATAATACCACACCCACTAACCTCCACTGGGAAGATCACATTTTTAACATGTGGTCAACTTCAAAACTTTTTCTTTCTTCCTGTTTGCTGTCCTAAAACTTCTATCTGAGTCTATTTTTGGGGCTGAATATATGAGTTAGGCTGCTGCATCAGGTAACATATTGGTGGTGTGTTGGGGTTTTTTTTTTGTTTGGTTTGTTTTTTTTTAATATGAAAGACAACTTGGAGATCTTCCAGTTTCTCTTAATTGAGCTGTTCCTCCCAAACATATAGTAGATAAAGCTAGAAAACTGATGCTTGCTGAAAGCTTAAGAAAAGGCATAGTAAGGAAATATGTGATTCTGTTAAATCTTTGTATGTGTGCAGTCTTTAGATTTTTCTCTTGTTTTAAGGGGGAATGAAAAAAAAAATCAACATTCCACAGCCAATATAATCTATAACCTGAGTTTAGGCTTGACAAAGATACTTTCTTAGCTCTGAACTGAGCAGGATACTTTGTCTGTTTCTTTCTGTAACACTTCCTATTCGTTTCCTACCTCTCTCTTTAGCTAAAAAGGTTGTCTGTGGTTGTGTGACCCTTAGGTGTAATAACACCAAATGATCAAATGCTTCCAAATAACGAAAATAAACAAACCTCAAAAATAGAATTAAGGCTTTCCTCTTCAAGTAAAACACAAACATTTTATATTAGTAATTGTTGCTTGAAACACATGATCTGGAGCATTGCAAGCACCACACCTGCAAGCTACGAGTGGAGTCGTAATTGAAGGACAGCAATGCCAGCTCCTCATGTAGGAAAACCACAGTCCTCTGAGGTCCTGCAGATTGGGTGGTATTATCCAACAACTCCACAAGTACAAGCAAATGTCCACATACTACAGATCTGCTGTTAGCAGACTTCTGTTTAGAAGAGTCTTCCTCTGTTGTTTAACCTATCTTTTAAAGTGTTTTTTTGAAAACTCTAATATCTTTATAGTACAGTTACTTCACTTTAAATTTGGCAAAACATATCAGCTTTCTGAAATGTTTTTTGAAGCCATCCCAAACTCTACTGTGCTTTATCAAATCCATTTTAATTAAAGCTCAGTTTCAGTTGATAGCCTCAAGCTATAAGCTCTATAACTCAATTCTTCTCTCAACCATGTTGAGCAGATT
>NW_010309630.1:1743-5020 GCF_000700745.2 Antrostomus carolinensis
AATTTTCTGAAACTGTTCAAAGGATGTTTCTTTGCAGTACTACTACTTACTAGAGCAATTTAAAAGTGGAAGGTGTAATCACATGCTTTTTTATGGCTGAAACATGAACTTTGCTAAAAAAGGTAGCTTACTCTGATCTACCTAATGTATTTGTGGCCTCATCAACGTTGTACTTTTTCATAGAGAAAAACACATAATCCTCTGTCAGTGAATAGAAGGGACTGAGTTAGTTATTATCAGTAATGGCTGCATTGGCCATGCTTACCTATAGGCTTAGGTATTAAGTAGGACTTACAACAAAAAACTATCTGTCTTGCTAGAAAACAAAAAGCTAAAAATCAAATTAGTGTAATCTGTGCTATTTTGTGAGTAGTGAAGATGCAGTGGATACCTTTTCCTTCATGTTCCTGGAAATGGTTATTTGGGATGAGCTGGCTTGGATTTATCAAGGGCATATATGCCTGACCGACCTCATTTCCTTCCATAATGAGATGAGTGGTGGTGTTGACAAGGGGAGAACAATGTATGTTGTTTACCTCACCTTTAGCAAGGCCTTTTGCATGGATTCCCACATTATTCTTGTAGCCAGTTTGGTAAGATATGGACTTGATAAATGGATGAGAAAGTGGATGGAAACTGGCTGGACTGTTGCACTTAAAAGTTGTGATCAGTGACACAAACTGATGTCTGACTGCTAGCTGCATCTCTGAGGCATTGATACTGATGCCGATCCTATGATGTCTTAATTAACAACCTGGGTGATGAGGTAGAGGTGTGCTTACAGCAAATTCATTGTAACTTCTAAACTGGGGGATGCATTTGATGTGCTGGAGGGCAGGGCTGCTGTTCAGAGGGACCTGGAGTGGCTGGAGAAACAGGTTGCCCAGCAACTCCAGGACATCAGCACAGGCAAGTGCCAGGTCTGGTCTCTGGGCTGGGGTTGCCCTGCACAGCAGCGTCATCTGGGTCCTCAGCAGAGAAAACAGCTTTGGAGAAAAGGACCTGGAGTCCCTGGGGACAGCAAGTTGAACACAAGTTAGCAGCAGTGTGCCCTTGCAGCAATGACAGCCAACTGCATGCTGGGGCTGTGTTAGTATTTTCCCCTCTATTTGGCACTGGTGAGACTGCACCTGGTCTGGTAAATCTGCTGTTCCCAATCACCTTCCAGTCCTTCATGCACTTGGGAAGGTCTTTGAGGAGGATTTGCTCCATTAGCATCTCAGCCACAGGAGCTGGGCTTACATTATATCCTCGAGTGAATGATGTGGGATGGGGTGAGCAGCTATTGTGTGATGCAGTATTTATGAAAAATCAGTAAAATATGAGTGATTTTATTTAGACTGTTATAGACTCGAACCATGTGGTGTCTAATTGTGACACTGCGATATAAAGCCAATTTACCTGTTAACAATCTGTTTCCTTTGCACAGGAGTAGTAAAGGGAATTCTCATTCAAGATGAATGCTGCTAGTGTAGCAAAAAAAACACCCCCAAAACAAAACCCATCTCCTCTTCCCCCTCCAAAACCCACAACTTAGAAGATCAGCTAAAAATATTAAAGGAAGAACATAAAACGTCAACTCTTCTTTATGGCTAAACAGAAAATGTTGGTTTTCAGTAGCTTTTAAAGTTAGTTTGTGTGTGTGTGTATACACACATAATTTCTGAGCATTTTTAAGGCATACATTTGAAAATTGAGTAACTTGGATTTTTTTTTTTTTTTAATAGAATTTTATACACAGGTAAACATTTTATAAATGGTCCTGATGTGGAAATATCCTACACTGGGACATAAAAAAAGGTTGTAATCTTAGTCATTAAGATTGTCTTTAAAGTTTCTGAACATCCCTGCATATGTGTCTTAGAAAGGAAGAGATCTGTAAGATCTTCTTGCTAGTTTTTGAAGCGTATGTCAAAAAATAAAGTAAGAGGCAAGACATGGAATTAGCTTTAATGTTTTCTGTATATGTTTTCCGCAGGTCTTGAATTTTACACATACCACTATGACTAAAACTGTTACTTTAAGTGCTATTAATCTAATAATAATCCTCTCTTCCAAATGATTGCTTGCCTACTCTTATTTCTGCTGCTTTAATTCTAGTGAAGTTCAAATTTTTGTTGTGCTTTCAGCAAAAAAAATTTAGTATTTTATATCATGTTGCTGCCTTCACCTTCCTTTTGCATAGACTTTTAGCTGACATGATTGTGTTGTGGTTTTTTTCTGGAATAACTTAAAGCAACGTATATATTTCTGCCTTCTTAGGGTAGTAGCATAACGGCAAGCTGACATCTTTCAGCCAGCAAACTTCTCTGTAGGAAAAAAATATTAAAACTCAGCAAAGAAGTGGTAACTTCTGTTGGAAATCCTATTGTTTGATTCCAGGCATCTTTGCATTTTCAGGGTTTTGTTTTCACTGTTAACCTTTTCAAACACAAGTGTCAGGATATTAATAGATTCTCAAACACTGGCCTCTGTCTAAATGAACGGATTATCAGGATGGCAACCAGTAAAATAGCTGCGCAACGGTTCTTTACTGTGTGGAATGGAGCAAGTTACAGGCTGGAAATAACTCTTAAATACATAACCTATTTCTGCCCAGATGACTCTCACACTAGTTACTAAGCTACTTCATTCTAGAGAATGATTTCCAGCATTCCAGAACTGAAGGAAAAAAAAAGTGTTTTTTATTCTGCAAGTAATAAATTCATAAACTGATGAGATATGAAT
The DNA here is from genome assembly GCF_000700745.2 of Antrostomus carolinensis. Lineage (NCBI taxonomy): Eukaryota > Metazoa > Chordata > Aves > Caprimulgiformes > Caprimulgidae > Antrostomus > Antrostomus carolinensis. Next base: position 4,471 of record NW_010309630.1, read on the forward strand.
TTTTAAGCTGGTTTTTAATAGAGTGCTTTCAGGGACTAATTCTGCAAAACATCTAAAGAGCCCCTTTTTGATGTACTTGTGTCATTTTGAGTGGTTTAGGAGTGCTAGAATTCAATATTTACTGGTTAATTCTGATTAAACAGATAGAAGAAGGTTGTGAGCTATTATCTGGTTAGGTAAGAGAATATCTTAAACCTGATTTTGACATAAAACATTTACCTTTGTCATTAAAAATATACCATTCTATCAATATTTTTAGTATATGTGTTAAATTTATTGTTGAATTAATCTTTGTCAATTAATACTTGTTTTCTTAGAATATGTATTTTCTGGATGTGGGAAAATGAAATTATTCCAAGGATGTTAATAACAGAAAGCAGTTGTTTTATATTTCTCAGTAAAACCTGTGGAGTACTGAATGTTTAAACATAGCATGTACTGCATTGGGGAGGTCCTTGTTGGCCGCTGATTAGCTAAGTCCAACTACAACTATCCTCATTTATTTCATTTGAGTTAATTGTTCTAGGGCCAAAATTTCGAATTATTTTCA
>NW_010309631.1:0-36283 GCF_000700745.2 Antrostomus carolinensis
CCCCCCCCCAACAATATTTTAAGTCATATTGGCAAATGTATTACTTGGTTTTTGTGTGAGTCTTTTTATAATGTTGCTAGGATTTTTGGTTTACAGACAGTACTCTCAGACAAAAGACCAAGAGGTACTGAATTTAGCAGTATTTAGCTTAAAAGAAATTCTGGGAAGTGCTGAGAATGCCATAACTTAGTGTATGTGCTACATTCTGCTTCAAGCTTGGGCAGCTTATAAATATTTCTTTTGTTCACCCAAGAAATCAATCCTAGCCATACTTCTCACATACTTCAGCTGCAGACCTACTGTGAACGTCCAGCAATTTTATAGATCACTCAGATTTTAAGTAATGTGATTAATTACGAAATGTACAATAATAAACCACTAATCACAAATTACATAGGAAAGGGTCTACATAGACTGCCTTTGCTTCCCCCAGTTCACATACCTCTTCCTTTAAGCAGTATCTGCAAAACTCACTTGTGCAAAATGTTTCAACTTTGAATTTTATAATCCTGCATATGGCAGATTGATTGAACATCACAGAAGACTGAAGCAGTAGTAAAAAATTTGTGTGGGTAGAAGGATATCTTGAAGTAGGGGATCTAAAGGCAATATCCTAATCTTTGAACATATTCTCCTGAATATATTTAAATATTTCACTCAAATATCCCATATTTTTAATACACTTACTCCATCACATAACCTATTTCAAAAGGCTTTTTCCAGATCCTTCCAAAAGAGTCTTCTTTGAAGTCTTAAGATTTCTTGCGGTATGTTAATAGGAAAAGGACAGACAGTTACCATGCTGCATACCATTTCTTTTCAAAAGATGGTTTGCATTTTTATTCTCTCATTCCAAGTCTGAATCTTAATTATAATGAAAGATACAGTTCATCTTTTCTTTCAAATGACATATTGAAAAGCATCCCATAGCCATCCTTAATGATCTCCCTTTGCAAGTCCTATGTTCTGTAACATTCTTGTAAGAGTCTAAACTACTAACATCATTTATAAAGATAATATTAAAATTTCAGCTGTATGTAGGACACAGCACTTGACATTATGTTTAAAAATACTCTTAAAGGAATTCTTAGAAAGTTACCAAATTATGCACACAAGACATTAAGAAATGACAACATTATTACTGTATCAGCTTTATGGAATATAATGCAGTTCTTGACTATGTGTGTATTTTTCCTTGAACAATTGTACAGAGCAACTTAGAGTATTGAAGCAGTAAGGAGTAGAGTATATTTAGAGTAGAAATTTAGATGCAAACGGTAATAAATACTTACAGTACAATACTTTTTTGGTTGCTGAGGTTTTGTTCATTTTATAAGGACTTTCTGTCATAAACAGATTTTATGCAATGATCCTCAAAGACAGCAAAATGGCAGATAAAACTGAAAGTAGTGTATGCTGGGCAAAATGAGCTTTATGTCTGAATGGATACATGGTGAGCTTACCATTACTTGTCAGGAGTGAAACCCTAGGGCTGAGAAACCTGTGAAACTCCTTACTAAAGGGTGTTGCAAGTGCAAAAAGTTCTGTGTGAGCTCAGAGGGACAAGCTGGGCAAACACTTGGAAAACAAATCTGTTGGGAGTCACTAACTAAATTAATTGTAGTATACGTAAGAAATCCTTTGAAGTGAAAATAGTCAGTGGCTAGGAAAGTGTTTGGGGAAAATGTTCAAAATGCTTCTCCTGCTTCTCCTCTTTGGACGTACACTAACAGCTGCCTCTGAAGACAGGATATTGTGCTAAATGGGTCCTTAGTCTGAACCAGTACAGTCATTCTCATGTTTTTATGTTGAAATAAGCTTCTCTACAATTAGAATAATATCACTGCTTCAAAGGATGGCAGAGTATCACAGTTTAACACTTGTAACCCTTGCCTCTTCCTAAAAAGTGTTCTTGAGTAAATCACCTCTCCTGAGCCCCTTCTTCTAATCACCAGAAGTTTAAAATGGGTAGTTTGCATGGAGTTATAAATAAAATATGAATTCAACTGAAACACTTTTTTCAGTGTTTTACAGTTTAATTGCAAGAATTATAAGAATTACTGCATGTGTCTTTTTAATATCTTGGATTTGTTAGACTTCACATATGGAATAACCTCAGAATAAGTTCTAGGACCTAATATTTTTGTATTTATTTATTTCCTTTGGAGTGAAAATAATGCTCTTGCTCTGTTGTCACAGTGTAGGTTATGAATGAGAATATGAATGACTATCTTTAAAGACCTAATGAAAATCCACAAGACTAACCTTCAGTGTAAATATTTTCCTACCCCCTCAGGTACTTGTACTCTTTAATTTCCTGAAAATGGATTAGAAACTCTCTGACAGAAGAAAAAATGACTATGTAACAGCTAAAGCAGACATAACTAGGGAAGAATGGACTCGTCCTTTCGGTCACAATGCCAATAGATTATCATTCACTTTAAGGTGTTTTCAGACTATATGTGTTTTTAACATTTATCATTTCCGTGTATAACCTAATCCATTTAAATTCTACTTGCAGATTTTTTGTGTGTTTCCAGATTTGTTTAGATGTTGACTAAATAAGGTGACACACTTGATGTGACATGGCACTCCTAATTTGCCTCTTGTGTTTTCATAATAACAGTCTGTCAGGGAAGACAACACAATTCCCTTTAATATCTCTTTCAGTTCCAAAATTGAAATACTTATTTTAAAGTATTTTTTTTTTTAAAAACAACAGCAACAAACAAAGCAACAACTATCAGGAGTTGAACTCCTGAACTTTCCACTGCAAAAAGCTGTCCAAACTAGATCAGTTGGTTCTCTAAACATTGACTAAGATACGACCTTTATGTTCTGGTTTTTTGAGTACTAATTTACCTCTTTGTATTTTTAACTGAAGCCTATAGCATGGTGCAAGTGTGTGTACACTTTGACCTTTATAGAGGGATCACTCCACCAAAATCCTGCAAAAATTAAAAGATTTCATTTTCCAAACTTCTTCTTAAAGCTACAGCAGGTATTCTTAGGGACCCTGTGTTCCTGTTACTGCCCTTCACTATTGAACTCTTAATGGTTCATTAGAAAACAGTCTAACCTAACATGGGAATAATATCTCCAGGGAAAAGGTAGATTCCCCAACACTGGACACTTTTAAGATTCAGCTGGACAGGGTGCTGGACTATCATGTGTAGACCATGCTTTTCCCCAGAAAGGTTGGACCAGATGATCCTTGAGGTCCCTTCCAACTTGGCATTTTATAGTTCTATGATTAATTCTGCATTTGAGGTTCTATTCCAAATAATATTGATACCATAATTTTACAAATGAAGTTTTGTCATTACTGAGTTTTCAGAATACATTATCTAAAAATAAGAATATACGGTATTATTGGGGGGACGAATAGGCTCTATAGGCTCTTTTAAAACTGGTAGTAATTTGATTTACCCTCTTGAACTTTTTATAGAGTGCCCATCTGGGCAACGTACTTAAATTTAAATACGAGTTAGAAGTGTCTGGGATAGGGACAAAAAGTCTGTTTTCATCAGCACCCATACTTCATTAATTTAGGAAACTGAATAAAGCTGAAATGAGGTACTAAATTTTGTGTCTGCTTTTTATTGGCAGATTTGTTATTTTTAAAATCCCTTTTATGAGCCATGTGATTGAAATCAAACAACACTTAGCATTTGTGATGTGCAGGCTTTTCTGTGTACAGCCATGTAAACTTCAGTTAATTTCAGGAAAAATAAGTGACAGTTGATCATTTATATTTGATTTATGATAATAGTTGTAAAAGTCAGCAGAAGATAAAAACCTAATTCCTATTTTCAGAGTTGACTAAGGAATCTGTTATTTACTCCTCAAAAGTTTGTCTGTAGATTCTTAAGTCTAATGGCTACATTTAATTATGTTAGTTGGAGAAGAATTTCTTAAAAATCCTGGGTCAGATTTTCTCCTCAGCTAAGTCCTTGGGACAAGAACATGACATGAGATGGGCCTTCTGGTTTCTGCAGCACTTGAGAGCAGAAATACTGGACAAACATGGTACTGACACGTGCATTGAGGGGCATCCATCCAGCTTGCAGCAAAAAGTCAAATTTGTTTTTAGTCAAGTAGAGTATGTATAGTAAGTGCTAATGTTGATGATTTAGACTACATTTATAAAAATAGGTATTAAAAATGTATAAGTACACCTATTTTTAAAGAAAATTTATTGGTTTTCAGTTAAAAGTGTTAAATGTGCTCATATTCAGGCACCTCTCAGATATCAGGTACGATCAGTACTCTGTCTAGTTCACTAGCAATGATGCCTCTTGTTAGAACTTTCTGTAGAAAATACATATGAAATTACTTAATTACTGTAAATGTGAGTCTAATGGTTATATACAGTTAGTCAGTTACCCCCAAAAAACCATATTGTTTGTTTCCAGACAAACAAATATTAAACACCCGTGATAAGCTGCTCTTGAATTGCTGTACTGCAGCCTCACACAACTTCTGTAAACTTCTTCCATTATCAGTTCAGGAAAGGAACAGCAGCATAAAAGAAATCTAAGGAATTGTCTTCATCTGCAGACTTAGTTCAAATTAAGTAAAACTGCTACACTTCAGAAGAATCAGAACTGAAGTGACCTCATTTTAATTTAGCATAATTCATTTCTCAAGGAAATTAAGCCAAACAAAGTCTATTTTAATTCTGAATGAGAAAGTCTCAATGGAGACTGAATTAATTTTAACTATTCCACCTTGCTGTTTAATTAATATTTAACTTTCATGAGTAGCCTGTGTGCACAGTTCCTCAGGAGCCCTGAAAAGGCAGCAAGGCTTTTTAGTGAGGACAGGAAGACTTGTGATTTCTTCAGTCAGCTAATAACTTTTAAAAATGCAACCAAACAAAGAAAATGAGATGCAAATTAATGCCAAAGAGAAGGGAAAATATAAAATTAGACTTCAAGGAAAACCTACCTGAAGTAAAACATTTGCACATACTCAAGGGAGTGAGAGTGAGAAGATGGAGGGGAAAGAATTTATGCACAGACACTGATACATCTATGTTATTGTGTACCAGACTCATCTGTGGTGTAAAGCCCTTGGCAAATCTGTACCAACTAGGAGTCTGGACCAAGAAGGGACAGCATGGTGTCATGTCTTCAATCTTACAGCTTCAGAGTGCTGAGAGTTAAGGCAAAATTATCAAACTTATGATTTTTCTAAAATACAGTGTAGAAATATTTATTCCTACAAAAACAGACTGGTTTTTGAGTTCAAAGTTACAGCAGTAACTAAATTCCAGATTGGAGAAGACTGAGATGCTGGTGGTGGTTGACATTTGCTGCTCCCATTTGGTTTGACATATCTGTTGGTTTTGGAAATTTCATGATGATTCAGACCCTCTCTCTCTAGCAGCACACAGGTGAATCTGAGTGCCACCACATACCCAGTGTCCATGTTCACAGTGCTCTGAAACTTTAATGCTGAGTGACAGATGTGAGTGGAAACAGCAGGGCATTCCCGCCCCTGTGAGGAGTTACCAGATGAAGTGCTTGAAGCTCCTCAAATAACCACTGTAGTCTATTGTGAGAAACTAATTGAATTGTATGTATTGCTTACAGGAAGTTCTGGACTGATCTATTAAATTACTTACCTGTTGTCTGTACAGTATCATACTGTGTCAGTAATTGAAATGTCATCCTTTTGAGACAGCATAGGAATAAGGCCAGCTCTTTCACAGCTAGTCTGCTGAAATGTTTTTATCAATCAAGTGACACTGTATAGCAATGTATGTTCATTTTCATCAAGCAGAAAACTGCCCTCCAAAAAGTGACAGAATTCTCCTAAGTATTCATCTTGACAGACACTGTAAACAGGCAATTTGCTATTTTTGCTAAATTTGCCCCCCCCCCCCCCATTTTTTTTTTATTTAGGAGTATGTAATCATAATTTATTTTCTATCTTACCAGGTAGAGTTCATCAGCGAGAGAGAAAAGGAAAAAAACAACAACAATGCAATAACATAAAATAGAATATCTACAATTTCAGTGCATTTATGTTGACTGTTTACTTCAATATAAGGACATTTATTGAAATACATGTATTTAAGCATGCAATTATAGCTGCATTGCTGCTGATCTAAGTGAGCAAATTTAGATTTGAGGGAATTTAGATTTTCTTCTTATTACAGCTTACCTATAAGATAGATAGGTACTGTCTCATTGGGTACAAACAAAACCCAAATTTGTTCCAGACATTTTTTTTACAAAATTTATTCTTTACAAGCAATGCAATATTTTAGCTTGTATTCTGTATTAGTTTTTTACATTTAGTTAATCTTCATCAAATACCAGCTTTGGAGTCCCCAAGTTCTATTGCAAAGTATTGCGACACAACTACTTAAAAATATCACTGAAGTGTACACCTGGAGATGAGGAATTCCACACTGAAACAGATTGAGTAAGGCACTGGGACACTGTAACTACCTGTGTACCCACCTGGAGATGTGTTGGCCAACTTTAAAGTCTGACAGATCAAAGGATAAGAGGCAGAAATGACTGCACCACAATGACTCAGAAATAATGAAGTACAGATCATGGAATGCCTATGGATTTGGGAGCTCTGAGAGGGGATGTGCAATGCTGGGGCTTTAGCACCCTGGGCCACAGGGGAGAAGGATGTGAATGAAAAAGCCTTCAAAGACATATAGTTGTGCCTACAGGGCATGGGAAAGACAATGATTGATGAACTATATTGTTAATATATCCTCCTTCATGTTTCTTACCATTTATGTGCTGATGCTATATGGAAGATCCTCATTACACTTGCATCTCCCTGCAGATTAAGTATAAGGTGTAGGAAGCGCTTCTGAAGGTCATTAGTTAGAGTCTAATTAGCGCTCAGCTTAGATTTTCTGAGTTAGATGATTTCTCTGTCATTTAAGTGTCACTTATTTTGTCTCTTTCCAGTAGAACAGGTTTGAACTGGCAAAACTTATACTATATACTAAGTTTTCAAATTATTTTTCTTGATGTTCACAGTTATTTAAGTAGTGCAGGTGCCTGTTTACATACAGTTAAGTGCTTTGTCTTGTGCTGCTTTTTAAGTCCTTTTTAACCTAGAGAGACTAGGATGTCTTGTAGCACTTTAAAATGTGTAAAACCCCTGTTTTAACTGTTCTGTATGGTTGCTCTTCAATTCTTTAATACTTTTGAAATATTTATTTTTTTCTTTTTTAAAGTGCTGCTAAGCTAATATTTTTCTTAGAAGTATGGAAGTAGTGGTGTCACCATCTCTGGAGGGGTTTAAAAAAAGTATAGACATGGCACTTCAGGACATGATTTAGTGGGCATGTTGGTATTGGGTTGATGGTTGGACTTGATGATCTTGGAGGTCTTTTCCAAACTTAATGATTCTGTGATTCTGTGAACTAAAATAGAAAGTTCTCATTTTTCAATGATTGTAGTCTGTAGTAAATTCAGCCCCCTAGGGTGTAAGTTAAAATTGGTTTTCCTACCTGCCTTGCTTGTCTTCCTCATTTCATTTACTTGCTATCTTTCATCAATGCATCACCCAGTCATTCAGTTCCAGGTGGTACTTCTGCAGTTCTTGCACTAACCTTTCACTTTAATGAATGACTGAGTATCGTAAACAAGTTTTGTGAGCTTTGTTATTCATCCTCTTTTCCTGAATGCTTATGAATGTTTTGAACACAGAAGCTTCAGCATTGACCCCACAGGGACTCCTCTGTCATATCCTTCCTCTCCTATGACATCTGACCAGTTACTTCTACTCCATTTTCTGCCTTTGTTCTTTTGGGGTTTTTTTAATGTATCTGTAAATATTTCTTAGTAAGTCATCTTTTTGCTTTGCTGTTACATTGTCAAGTTGCAGCTAAGAAAGAGCAGAGTGAAACAGACTTTGAAGACTGGCTGTCTCCTTAAAGCACTGAATCCAAATCAAGAGGTCATAGACATCCTGAAGGGGACTGATGCCACAAGACCTTACTTGAGAGATCAGTGTTCTCCTTACATCTAGTCTACTGCGTGCCACTCATTTCCTTAAATGAATTGTAGTTTGGCTTTTTTGTTTGTTTTTTGATTTATTTTTTTTTAACAGATTACCAAGGCAGAGGATATCCATGTAAGCCACTGTGAATTTCTTCTAAACACAACATGAGGAAAATATGAATCTTTTGGCCCAATGCTTTGGGAGATACAATAATGACTTGCAAAGATTCTTCCATAGATGCCACTGGCAGTCATAAATCTGTAATTCTAAACCAAGGCACTGTTGACTAGCTAGAATGCAAAACTGTGATTTGAGAATTTTGTTCCACCACCAATTCCCTGACAAGGACAAGTTATTTCAGCCCATGATTAAGTACATTGGGACTCTGGTGCCTACATTCTGCTGAAGTCTAAGGAAACATTGATGAAACTGCTGCCTGTGCTTTGATCCTTTGCAGTCCTAGAGCAGAAGTCATTCTGATAGAATTAAGTAGCTTGGTATCTGTTTTATGATGTAGGATTAAAGATTTAGCATCCCAGCACTGGATTCCTGAAAAGTCCAATCGAGAAAAGATGTCAAAGGCATACAAATGCTAAGTGCAGTAGCACATGACTCAATACAAAGCAAAGTTGCCAGGACAACTCTCTTTCAGTAAGTGAATGATAAGCTACTTTTAATATAATTCCATAGCCGTCACTGCCTTAACTTCATCCCAGTCAGAGACAGGAATACCTCTTCTCAGAAGGTCACCTTCCACATAGACTCTTCTTTTTACTGCTCAGTTTGTTAACCTTCTCTCAGGCAGTCTGTTGCATGATATCCTGTCTTCTAGTGACACAAAAAAACATATCGAGGCTGCTAAAAATTCATCATATGTAATTTGTTGTAGAATTTTTTTCTCCTCACTGTTTCCCCAAGCTGAGAGCAGTAGCTGCTGGAAATTGAGTGCCTAAATTATGTGGCAAACTATGATAAATTTCCAGTACCAACTGCTAAAATAATCTACTAATTTTCATTTCAGTCTGTTGTAAAAATGCAATCAAACATCCTGAATCCCAGCTGGATGTTTATAAAATTTAATTTGTTTCACTCTGTACTATGAATAAAAAAAAAAATACATGTACATTATACTGCATCATAATTTCAAAAAATAAATTGCAAGAAAAATGAGAAGTGTGAAGAATTCTGTCCCTCTTATAAGACTTTAACTAGTCAACTGTAGAACTGATGGTAAACTAGTGTTTGCGGTTGGTGTTTTGGTTGGTTGGTTTGTTTGTTTGTTTTAATTTTACAGTGCTGCTGCCAAAAGGTCATCTGCTTCTCACACTAATGCCTGTGAATGCTGCTTTGGTTTTCACTTGGTCATAAATGTCCTTCATGTTTCAGTAACTGTTATAATGCAGCTTGGGACTCCGGAAGGCAAAGGTGCTTTGGCATGATAAGTACAGACAAAAAGATGAATTGCGTGGGCCCTAACTCAAGATCTGAAATTTGGCATTTCCCTTTCTATAGATATGCAGTACAAAACTGCAGTGGGAAAAAATTCCAGGGGGATATTTTTACATACAAAGGCCATATATTCCCTTTTTTCTGTTTATTTCTCAGCATTCTAAGGAACATATGATTATGACCTTGGTTTATGTTGTATTTTTCTTTCTATGTCAAGCTATGGAGTGGCATTAAGGTGACAGGTTGCTCTTACTCTCAAATGTCTAATTAGCAAGCACCAAGAAAAATGTTTCCAAAACACAAAGACTAGGCCCCAAATATATGTCAATTACAAATACGTGAGGCATGTAAACTGTCAAAATCAGTGATCATTTTTCTGTGTGATATCTCCTATGATGTACAACAAGGGTTTTCTCCCAGAAACTCAGCTTCTTTATGTTATAGAAAAAAGCAGTTCAGAGATAGAAAATGGTGTAACTTGTTTTCATTTTTTTTCTCAACTTACTAAATTAAAAGTATATTTTCTTATGTCCTAATTTATTTCTGCCTTCATTAAGTAAATCTGTTTTAGGGAAAAAATGCAAGGAGTTTAATAAATTTCAGGCTAGAAAAAAATGCAAAGAATGTTACTTTTAAGGCATGCTTAGAATATTACATTATAAATGTATAAATGTTATAGGCCATGGAATTTGTGTACTTACTAATGGAATACCTCAGGCCTAAGGTTTCTTTAATTATCTCATCAATTTTTCAAACCCTTTATTAAGCTTTTATTGCTATATATATATATGATTTTCTTGTGTAGTACTGCTCTGAGTCAGTGGGAGGAGAAAACATAGATGTGAACTATTCTTACCTTCATATTTTCCTGCACCCAAATTCCAAGGATTTTGTAGCCGGCTCTTTATTTTTTTGAGACTGAAGTATATATTTCCTCTGCTGATCCTGTTTAGTGCTATCTATACCCTCAAAAGCTTATTTCCCTGCACCAGACCTCTAGCCCGTGGTTACTGCTCAGTTAAGAAATAGATCTGAACGAAGAAATTTTTTTAAATTTAAAGAAAAGTCTCAGAGTATATCCAAAGCAGCCTGTTTTCAGAATGCACTTGAAATCTGCTGAATTATTGAGTATAGTCGAAAGATATTAATCTGCTTTCACCCCAAAATTATATTTTCTTGAAGAGACTGGTTTCCACATTGTTTGGCTGGTTTTTTGATGTCTAACTAGAAGTGAAGGATTCCTTTCTTCCCCCCTTCTACCCTTTGCTTCTGAGTAGTTTAGTTTCAACAGCTCTGTGCCATATTCATCTGAGACCTCTCTGTTAACCTGAAGAGCACTTCACATTTCTTACCCTTTTGTTCTCTTGCCCCTGCAATGGAAGCAGTTATTTGACTGAGTAAAAGTCTTGCTTTGGTTTGTAACAAAGCAATGGATATTTCTGAGTCTTTTCCAGTTTGTTAGTCACATTCCTTAGCTAGCACCTGCAAACCATGAATTGAATCTCTTGACTCTTCACTACTTTTAACTTTTTGCTACTATGGGCTTGCACACCTCTGACCACTTAAAGTAAATATCTTGTTTGCTTATAGGTTGATGTCCCAAGCAGTACTGTGCTAGTAGTCTGGTGTGGTATGACATTCATGCAGTGACCCTCTTAGAATCTCAGAAAATGATCCTTCTAAACATTGTAATTTGGACATATAGTGTCCATGTAATTTGGACATAACAGTGATGTGTGTGAAGCCTTAGCTAGGTTAAATTCTGATGTTTTATTACAGAGGGTTGCTAAAATTGCTGATTTTATTACTTTTTTTCCTTTCTTGTTGTTGAGTTTTGGCTTATAGGTTTTTGACCTTAATTGTAAGCATGAATTTCTGCTTCAGGACCCATTTTCTGTATTTTTGTAATTCAGTACAAAGAGCATTTTCATTCTGACAGCTTGATTGTGAACCAAGGGACACTTTTTCATTGACAAAATTTTATCTGGGGTCTTCTACTGGTCTTTGTTTTGTTCTCAATCACAGTCTGATCTGCTATTCAGAATTTGTTTAACTCCTCAAATTCATGAAATTAGATCTGTGAACTTAGAAGAGGCACAGATAGACAAGTTAGTTAGTTACTTATGCTCTTGTTTAGTTCCTACTCCGTATGCTTTTCTGATAAAATCTTATAGTCCTCTCATGCTCAGCTAACTTAAAACTGTAGGAACCACCTAGTTTTGGGATTAGTTGTTGTTAGTATGCTGCTTTGTCCCCACTGTGTGTTTGTAGCCAGGGCGGGGGGAGGGGGGTGGAAATCTGAACACTCTGGAGCTCTCTTACCTGTCTACAGAAATTGCACCTCATTCTTTCATTTATGAGAAGTATTTTGATTTGCTTCATAAATTTAATTCTTGATACTAAATGCTATTTGGAAATTGCTCTGAGCCAAGCAGCCTTACGCTAGCCTCCTCCAATGTACCTTTTGAGTAATCTGCACTGGGTAGTTGGAAGCTCTGTAGAAGATGCTTCCAGGTGGTTATGTCAAATTTCTCAAAGATTTGTTGCCCTGCTTTTTCCTACGCTTTAATTTACAAGCTATCCTTATTTACCTCTCTGAAAAGCCTGGTGTAAAAAAACTGGTCGTCTTGTGAATGCATTGAAAGCCAACAGGCTTGGGCTTTTTGCCAGTTTTTAATTGAGGTCAATTACTTCTCTGAGTTTTGGGTAAAGGAACTTGCTTATCTGATAAAAATCAAGATAGAGAGAATGCATTAGGGCTTCTAGCAGCTTTCAAAACAGAAAGGTCATTAAAAGTGCTTTGGCAGTGGCTGTCCTGTTGTGCAAACAGTGGAAGAAGGTATGAAGGCAGAAGAGTATTAAAAAGTATACTGTATTATTTAAGTAAAATAGAATAGAGTCTCATTCCTACTGCCACCTGAAACAGGAATTTCTTTTTGTGTCCTATTTCTGTTTGAAAATTATAGAGAATAAATGCTACCCCCTCTTTGTTCTGGAAAGCATAGTGCATTTCTGGCTTCATAGACTGGGTGTTTCTACAGACTCCTAGGAATAAAGAAACTGCATTAGATTAAACAGCATTTCAGGGAAGGTTTCAGGTTGTCTTCTAAATGTGATAAAATATAAGACAGTTATTCTTGCAATAAATTGTTGTCTGTAGCTCAGTTAACAACAAGAAAACTCTGATTCTGCTGTCTTGGGGACTTTTTATGTCCTTACTGTTGTGAGATTCTCAGTATTAATACAATAGTTTTTATCAGGAAAAAATACTTTTTTTTACAAAACTAGTTAACCCTATTCAGAATCAGATCATATCAAGACAATTGCTGTCATATGAAATGGAATATGGAAGTAAAAAAAAATACTAGGTTTTGGGGTTTTTTTGTTTTGTTGGGTTTTGGGGTTGTTGGGTTTTTTATTTGTTTTTTGTTTGTTTGTTTGTTTTAGAAAACAGACACCTTAATTTGTCAAGGTGTCTTCCACGCTCCATGGAAGTCCACAGAGGATGTTATGGTTAATGAGGGCACCATATTTGAGGCATTCAGTTAATTGAGTAGATGTTGTGGTCATTTCTATATGATGAACTGTACATCTGTTCCCAAAATACTATCAATCTGTCATTATAAGAATAACCTGAATTAGCATATCCTTCCACTTTGAGGTTACTATTGCTTTTTCAGACTTCTGGTCCACTTCCATACTTTTTCCCTCCTAAATCTTTGCTTTTCTTGTGCCATTTGGAGCTGTGCCGTTTGCCTGCTTAGACTTCTGAACTAATATATACATTAATCAACAATGCTGCAAGAGGACTTAATTGCATCTGGAAGTAATGACATTGGTTCCGGTAGTACAGTATAGTTTAAGAATAATTCAGACTTTGACCATCGCTGCTATATACCCCGTGCTCGCTCCTACTACATAGCATATTTTTGAATGGTTTGGAACAGAATTCCGTTGTTCTGTCTGAGCCATCAAAACACAGTTGTGTATAAAGAATCATAGGATAAAGACTCGAGACAACTAGTACTCAGTTCAAGTGTAACTTCATGTTTAGGTAGTACAGAAAAAATACAATTCTCCTGTGTTAATTATTTCTTAGAGCTGTGACTATCATTCTCCCTATTTCCTCAGGAATGTTAAACTACTTGGTAAGGGATGTTATGGTGATGATAGAATATGAAGGGGCTCAAAATAGCTATGATGATTTTTGACAGTAAACTTACCTATTTATTCCCATGGGGTTTTTTCCATAAAATCTTTCTAATGATGGTTCCTTATTTCTCACTTGAGTTCTACTAAAAAAAGCAAGGGTTGCAGGAAAATGTCGGGACTCATTTAGCTACAGAAAATAAAAATTTATTGTATATTTTAAGGAAAAAACCCACCCTAAAACCAAAAAACAACCAACTTTATTTGAGAAATAGACTTGAGTATCCTAGACAGTCGTGTTCTGTTTCAGCATACATTACAAAATGCATCACAAATTATTTCAACCACAATCTGCAAATACAAGACTAATACAAATAAGTTATAATATGCTATAGGGTAAAACTTTAAGTCTGACAAAGATAATGAATGGGACATCATAAAAAAAAAAAAAATTGAAGGAAAAATATGAAGAGGGTCTTGAACCTCAAGGTCTGCAAGTAAAGAGTGTTCTATTAAAATGACAGAATAGGAATCATATTCCAGGGAGAACAGATGGCTCTTTGTGTTGACCTGAAAAATTTTGGGGAACTGTGAAAGAAGAATCTATAGCTTGTTTTGGAGAGGCAGGAAAGGACAACAGATTTTCAGAAGCATAGGAAAGAATGAGGCTAATAAAGTCTCACAGAAGAAAGCATAAGCAAGTGGATGATTGAGTATAATCCCTGGGAGAATCTCTAAATAGAATGGGCTTGTTGCACAGGTTTTTTAAGTAGAAAGAAAATGCTAAGGTAGAAATTGCTCTAGTTATGAATGAACAGACTTTTTTTTTCTTTTTTTTTTTTTTTTTTTTTTTTTTTTAAAAACTGCCTTGATCAGCTGCAGCTACAGTGAGCCTATCACTTTGTAAAGTAACCTTTGAGAATATAAAAACCACGTAGGAACAGATTCTCAGGCCTGATCTATGTTTTCAGGCTTCAGTCCCGGTTCTGACTGCTCAGTGGATGTTCTATAAACTATTACATAACAAGTAAAGTAATTTACCTTCATTGCTCCTGAGTGAATGTGAATTTTCATAAGCAAAGGTTTTCTCTCTGTATCCTTCACATATTAAATATTGTATAATAAGAATAGATATGCCACTTAAACTTTCCTAGTAATTTAAGCTTCCTAATACTTCCTACTTGAGGTAGGTAAACAGTAAATGTCATGACTCTGTGAGCAGAAAAACTTCAGTAAATACCTGGCCATTGATTGTAATTTCTGCTGGTTTCCTGAGGCAGCTTTCAGGACTAAAGAGTAAAAGATTATTTTACCCCTATGCCCCAATTCTAGGTCAGTTTAAAAGTAAAGTTTGGTTTTTAAAGTCAAGAATTGCTCCAAATCTACTTCTTTTCCAGCATTCATAATCTTTGAATAGTCCAGGGCACTCCCCACATACTGCTGTTTCTTTTTTCCACTTCAGCAGAGGGTGATGATGGACATTAATCTATGCAGTAACTTTCTGGAGGGGATCTTAGGGCATGAGTGCTTGGCCTTGGTTGCCAGCCAGGAGTCTAGGCAAATCCTGCTGGAGGCTGTAGATAAGATCAGTTTCAGACAGACCCAGCCTCCACAGAGATGCTTGTTGCTATTAGTTGATCTCCTCAGTGCTGAGTTCAGTTGGATTAAAAACCTGTGTTCCACAGGTCCTGGGGAAAGAAGTTTCTTCTAGGGGAAGACTGTTACTTTACTTGCAGGGTTTTCCATCCTTTAATCGCTACTCACAGTTGTTTTGATGAGGAACACCATTTCTTACTACAGTTATATAAATATAATCTTTAATTTTCAGCCTCACCTGATATTCTATTAATTAATCTTTAATGGAAAATTAAGTTTACTTCTTACGTGCCTACATTCTTCTCTGCAGAGCCTTTATTTAAAAATGTATGCCATAAAGTTCAGTGAATGAATGGCTCAGTAATATAGGGTAATACTGTTTTCGTTCATTTAAACTTTCCTCTATAGTCTCATTTGTACTATGCAAAATAGGGCAGAGGGACCATATATCATGAAGATAAACCTGTCAGAGCAACTCAAAGATATCCTTTTAGGAAAAAAAATTACTGCTATTAAGGTAATAGATATGCAAAGCCCTGTAAAGTGGTTTTACGGGAATTGCTATAATTCAGTCAGGCCTAGCTTATCTGTATTTATACTCTATATAGCTATAGCTTGTATGTAGGATATTTTTGTAATTAAATTTGTTTGGGTTTTTTTTCCTTCCCTTTTAAGGATTCTAGTTTTACTCTTTTAGCTCATGAAATGGAGTAATGTCAGAGTAGCAACTCAACTTCACCTTTTCCTGGACCTCGTATTGCCCTCTGTTAGTATATGACACAGTACATTCAAGTAACTGTCTTCACTTGTTTATCCTTAATGAAGTTAAATTAAGTAATGGGGTGTAAATATTAAGCTGTATGCATGTTTATGTCTATATTGTTGAGCAATTTATTTTGGGGTGAATTATTTAAAGTATTCTCCTCTTGAACTTGACTCTGTTTCAAACTTAATGCCTTAGGTATAGTAGTACAATAGAGGCTGTATATTCTGGCCTTTTAAGTTTTTCTCTTCCTTGCATGCGTGGCTGCCAGTTGGCATAGGGAAACTAGAAACAGCTTAACATTTTTACATGCAGTTGTCCTGTAGGTAACTGTATTTTTCTCTGCTTGAGAAAGAAGGGTGATCAACTTGCAGTATGTGGATGGCAGATTGAGTTTGTGGGCAGTTCGTGCTTTTGTGGCTGGAGTCATGTGGTTCGTAACTGTTATTCTAGCCAATTTGTCCTGGTAGGCTTTTTGCTCTCATAGCATGTAAGGCCAAAATACATGTACACATGGGTATGCACACACACTGACACAAATCTCAGAACAGTATATATTTACATTTTGTATGCACCAAGCTACTTTTTTTTTTCCTTATTCTTATAGATATTCAGAATAAATTCAGCAGACTTCTCCTGAGCTCTGTTGGAAAAGTATTGAAAAATGCTGTCTTGTGCTTTAATTTTTCCTACTTTTTTTCCTTGAATTGATTATGGCTTGAACTGCTAACTGCCAACAGTATAATTTTTATAAACACACTCTCTTCCATCTCTGGTCTGCTGAGATTGGAGGAAGAGTTCCAGAAGAGCACACCTTACTAAAACAAGAATAATTTCTATTAACATAAGAAATATTAGTATAGGTTTTTTCTTGTTTGTTTGTTTGTTTTAGGTTTTTTTACTTAAAAAAAAAAAAAAAAAAAAAAGGCAGTGTAGCACTTTGTCCTTTCAAGACTTTTCCCAGAAAAAAACATGAGAAACTGTCCTTATTTTCTCCTTTAGGAAGTTTGGTTTAATAAGGAAAAAGAAACCTGAGGATCAACTGAGGCAATATTTTGGCCTTTCTGATGTTTAGTTAGTTAGCAGACAAGACCTACAGAATTAATCTTTTTGTTGGAGCTTCTGAGGTAAGATTACTGTGTTCTTCGGAGCAGAAAACATGTCTTGCTCAACAATTTACAAGCCTTTTTTTTTTTTTTTTTATATCAGTGACTTTTAACATGACTTTATAATAATAAAAAAAAAAACCCAACCCTGTCTCATTTATGCTTTAGTAGTATTATATCTGAATCTCAGTCAAGCTGCGCTAGGGAATGTGTGTGTCTCTATAGCCATATAGACAGACATAACATTTTATACATTGAACACTTTACATCTGTAAAATCTGCTGATAAGATAATCGAGCACAGATGCTATCATAGAAAATATCCTGTTCTTGAATTCTTTTTTCACATTTAACAGCTGGTTTGGCAGCAATACTGATTTCTCTTCACTAGAATTCCCAGAAAGCTCTGTTAAGAGGAACAATGTGCAATACCCAAGCTAGGATAAGAATTGCTTCACAGGAGTTAAAATGACAGCATGTGCTAGATGAATGCTTGCAAAAGATGAAAACTGCAGAACTCCCTTGAGCCAATTTTGATGAGGAAATGTAGATTATTTTTGCATGAATAGAATTACTTTTCAAACTACAACAGTATTTTTTGTTTACGGAATTTGCAAGTGTCACTGAGGATTATACAAGTCTAGCAGTCTAAGATAATAGCATTAATGATTAAATTTTAAAATCCTCTGATAATTTCAGTCACTTCTCAGAGCATTTAACATTTCATAGACTTTGTGATGCAGGCTTCTGAGTAAGAGTAAAGGTTACATATACAGGAATGAGGCAATTGCATTGTTTTTCACTATGGCTGAGTTTTCACCTCTGAGACAGGTAGTCACTTTGCCTGTGTCTTTTCATTGTGGACATAGTATTTCCCTCAAGATTTCAGAACTTTGTCGTCCATAATCACTCCACTGATCTAGTCTGACTTACACAAGGGGCAAAATTTACACCTACTGTCTAGGAGGCTGGGCATATATATGAGTTTTTATGATACACACTTATGTCCTGTTAACACTTGAAAATATCCTGCAAAGTAGGCTGCTTGGTAGCTTTAGGCTGTTTCATTCCAAGTATAAATGCAAGTAGCCTTTGTACAAGACGCTATCTCAAATACAAGCGAGTATTCAAAACCTACAGATCTCTGCTGAACTGGTCAAAAGAACAATTTAGCCATCTGGTAAGGAATCAGCCCTGCTGCCTTTCTGCAATGGGGAGGGTACAGTTACTTCCCTTTCCCTCTCTGGGGTGGAAAGTGTACTGTCACAGCTCTGTCCTGGTGTTACAAGCACAGAAGATTCTCTGCTCTCCACTTGACTTTCAGTTCGCTCTTAATTTTTCTTTTTTCCTTACTTAGTTGAAATAGCATTTGTTTGCCATCTTTAAGACATTTTTCTCTCTATCCTAGCAAAACCAGGACACTCGTTCATCTAATGATCAGCATGGTCTAAACCAGCAAATGTCCTTTTTGCTGCAGTTAATAATTTCAAGCTTGACACCTTCTGCATTTGCTGTTATCTGTCAAGATTTGCTAGGACAACCTCTTAGGGGAGACTGAGAAAGGAGACTCAAATTCCTCTGTTTTCTCCTGGTTTTGGCATCACATAAGGATCTTTCGAATACCCTTCCATCTTCACATATAGTAGCTAGTCCACACACACTTCCCAATGTCAGAATTACATGATATGGGTACTTTAACTGAGCTGATTTTTCAGCAGTGGAAGAATAGGTTGAGAGGGTTAGAGAGAAGAAATGGATGGAGATCTTTCAAAGGGTAAAGAAGCTAGGGGTGGAAAAGAGGGATAAAGTAACAGCAGCAAAAGGAAGCAGCCCCAGATGCTAAAACTGGTAAGGACAAACATATAAAATCAAAACAATGTGGAAAGAATCACAGAATCATAGAATGGCTTGGGTTGGAAAGGACCTTAAAGATCATGTAGTTCCAACCCCCAAGAAAAAGTAAAAACTGAGAAGGCAAACAGTGTAGAAAAGGGGATCCAGTCTAATTTTTCAGATAAATAAAAAACCCTTAAACTTGCACTTTTTTGCTGTTGTATGACTGCTCCCAGAAATCCACACTTTCATACACTTGTCCCTTTGCCATTTGAACTGTTGGGTCTATTTTAATAAGTAGTGTGGCTGAACAGGTTAATTATTATTTGGTCATTCACCTGGGCTCATGAGTTGAAATTTTGACTTGTATGTAAAGGCTTATCATAGCAAAAGTTCCTAGATAGTTACAGCAACCTCCTCTATCTAGTACTGCAGGGTGTGATTTCTGTGCTCCCACTAATAACATTCTGCACATGCTGGAGTTAAAAGAATTTTTGAAGTAAAAAGCAATATTGAAATCGGAAAAACAGAATAACTTTTATCTTCAAACCCTGTTGCAAATATGGCGCTTTACTTTTAAGAGGATAATAATATGTCTCCTTGGGTTTTCAAGCTAATCATAAGACCTGTGTGGGTTATATAAGCTTTCTTGAGAGACCTAATAATCCATGGGAGACAACTGCCTGTTGAGATTAATCAATTTTGGGGCTTTTTAAAGCATAAAAATATGAGAATTCTCCTTTTAAGCCTTAGAGCTAGATGTAGGATGCAGTGAAAAAGCTCTTGTATTTTTTTTTTCTCCTGCAAAGTTGAAAAAGATGTGCAATTATGATAATGTGTTCTGTATGGGCTTTTTTTTGAGGGGTGAGAGTTGAAATACTAGATTAAATACACTTATACCTGCTTGATTAGAGATAAAAGTAGTTTCTCCTACTGATAAACTGTTTTATCACACAGCAGTGTCTGTTGGTGCATATTTTCAAGCTATTACAGATTCAGAAGTCCAAGAATCTCACTTCAGGATCAGTTTCCTCACTGACATGCACCTTGTGAATGTAGGTAGATAATAGTACTCCTAGATCCATCACAAACAAATGCCTCTTTCATTTTTCCCTTCATGGGAAAGTCTTGATCACATTCAGAATTATGATAGCAAAATAATCTGCAACCAAGATTTAGAAATAATTGATCTGTCAGTTTGTTTTCCTATTACATTTTCGTATAATTGTCCTAGGCTTTCATTTTGAATGCATCTGGTTCAGTGATTTCACTATGGTAAGCTAAGCTTTTCTTAATGCTGTAGGAGATACCAGTGTATATATTGCCCTACTTTCAAACAAATTATGCTTTCTGCAAATAGGAATCATGCAGGAGGTGTCTCATATTTTATATGTGATGAAAAAAATCTTTTTCAGTGTCTGAGATGTCTAAGAAGGGATAGTGAGTGTCCTTCAAGGACATCTCAAAATACTGTGTTAACTGCTTAGAAGTTGATACCTTCAGTATGTTGCAATCCTATGAGCGCTCCCACAATAAATCTTTGGATTGTCAAAGTAATTTCGGTTTGGATGTTGGTACATTTGGTCAGAATGCATTTTTAAATAAGATGATGAACTTACTGATGGTTTGCAGATACCAAAACACAAAGTGTGGATCTGGATTTAGGATATTTCACATTAGTATCTTCAGGAACAGCACATTTTCTTGGATAGTTCTGATTTTGTTTTATTCTTTCGTTCTGTTGGGTTTTGTACTAGTAGAGGAATTTCCATGGGTAGTTAGTGTTTGAGTTCTTTGAATTCTTTCTTTGTGGAAACATTGGATCATTTTTCCTTGTGGGATTTTGATCTTGGACAGCACAAGACAGTCACTTATCTTTATTATTGGAGGGAAATTTTAGGCTTTCATCTGTAACTTTACAAGTATATTTGAACTTAATGTAAGTAAGGGGATTCCATGAATACAGTTACATATTCCATTCTCTGCACTTAATCTGATGGCCGTATTTTAGTAAGTATCTGATTATCGCTGTTTGTCTGACAAAAGAAATTACTATCTCGGTGAAAGCAGAACAGCTTAAGTGAATTAATTGCAGAAAATATGAAACTAGTGAGTAAAGAATTCAGCATGATTCTTTACCTAAAGGAGAGTTTTGAGGATGTATTTAAATCTGGGACTTTAAAATGAGATTGATAATTAGTTTATAAGGCCAATGATGCTAAAGAGAAACTGCAGTATAACCTTGCCGCATGAAATTGTTTATGATGCTGTCTAAATGTGAAAGTGAATCTATCAGTGATCTGGAATTCATTGCTGTTATAGCAAGCGAAGGGTTCAGGTTTGAGAACCATAGTCAGTGGAATAATCTGAATTTCCTGAAGCAGAAAGCAGGGCTGAAATGCAGAGAAACCCTAAATGGTTTATTAAGAGAGTGGAGTCACCAGTCACTTACAGGAGGTAAGAACTCCCTTATTTTCCCCAGAAGTAAGGGAAAGTGTTTTAGTTGCTCAAACTCTATATTCACAGTCATGTCACCTTAACACTGTACACTGTCTTCCCAGCATAACTTTGGTTCCCTTGGGCTGTGTTTCAAAGGACCCAGGCAGTTTTATTTGTAGTACTGGCGGTATTTTAGAATCCTGAAATCTTGCCAAGTGTGAGTGGGGAGCTGGGACTTTCCATACTTCATAAGTATTGGATTTAGAGTAATTTTGGTTTTGTTTTTTTTCCCCCTAAGACTCCTTTCTGTGCAACCCCCTTGCAACACACCTCATTCCCCCTCAATTTTTCTTTCTAAATCCAGATTAATATTTTAACAGTTTGAATGTATCATGAAGAGAAAATATTTTTTGTGGGAGAGTCATAATTTTCTTTAAGGCAAAGGAAAAAGGAGCTAAATATACTGAAGTTGCTCAACTTTTGCAAACTAATTATGTTTTGTAAGTAATTATGAATTACAAGAATTGTGATAAAATCTTGCAATCAGACCTGGTTTGGGCTTCTTCTTGGGGGAATGTTACATGCTCCAGGACATATTTTCTTATGCCTCAGCAGCCTTTATCAGCTTTTCTAATCCAGCTACTATCATAACAGCAAACCAGTCCAAATGTAGATGTAAGTGAATAGCTCCCCCAGGGTCACATTCATTCCAACAAAACAGATGGCCGTAAACTGGTAATGTCCTTCAAGGATATCAAACGTCTTGCATTCGGAGAAGGACCATCCTCTGAGGCACAAAAGCCTGCGTCATGAATATAATCCTCCTTCAGTTTGTATTTACCCACCAGACAGCTCTTTAGTTTTCAAATGTTTCATTTTTCATTTTATTTATTTTTGAACATGCCAAATGTTCCGTGATTCATACTGATATTTACAACTTATAAAATCAATTCAGACAAACTGGATTAGATAACAGTAGTTACTGAAGAGAAGGAATAAAGTTTAATTAAGGTCTGAAATGTAAATCAATGGTAAAGACAAGAACTCACTTACAAAACCAGTCATGGGTTTAGATCTGACCTTGCATGTACTTTTCTACAGAGAGAAAAATGTGTGTGTTTGAATGTTGGGCAGTACTTGCCTAGACAATTAATCCTCCCTCATTTTTTTTTTCTCCTCTAGGAGGAGTATATGACATATATGTATAGAAAACATATAACAAAACCTATATGATTAATTCATTTTTGCTTAGTCTAATGTTGTATGCACTGTACTTCTTTCCTCATTCCATTTTCTTGTATATCTTTCCGATTTATGCAGCAATGTGTATAACATAACACTAGTGCCAGTTTTGCTTTGTAAAAATAATTTAAAAGTGATAATAAATCTTTTTCCCCTCAGAAAATGTTTTGGTTTATTTCTTAAACAGACTCAGTTTCTTAAATATCATTTAGAAAGTTTAAAGGACGCATGCAAAGAAGCAGATGGAAATCATCAAACTGAAGCAAATTTTATGTTAAAAGCTGTCTCCAAGACTTATGCTCTTCTACTGTGTGTTCCCTTCACTACAGTGACCTCCAGAACTTTCCTATTTTTAGAAAGAACCTAACAGTTGTTTTAAGATAAAATTGTTTTATTTGCACTTTGAAGAATATTAAACTGAACCTAGATTTGCAAGACACAAGCTAATGTTGGATCTCATCTACAATGCAAAAAAGAAATGGGTATTAGCAGCTGCAGTATGACCATGTTCTTACACCATTTTTTGTCAAGTATGTCTTTATAATTTCAACATGCCCTTAGGTTTTTGCATGCAAGATAACATTTTATGAAGCTCCACTGGATACTGTGAAATTAGGTCAGGCCCAAAA
Source organism: Antrostomus carolinensis (assembly GCF_000700745.2). Taxonomy (NCBI): domain Eukaryota; kingdom Metazoa; phylum Chordata; class Aves; order Caprimulgiformes; family Caprimulgidae; genus Antrostomus; species Antrostomus carolinensis. Next base: position 23,192 of record NW_010309631.1, read on the forward strand.
AGTTTGTATGAAAGTTGAGCACTTTGGTACCCTGTGATTACCTAAACAACACTGCAGGCTGTAAAAGGGAATGAGAGAGGCAGAATGACTTCATTTATGTGAATGCAATAAAATGGATTAAGATCTGGTTATACCAAGACTTCAGAGATGCTCTAAATTGCTTAGCACTGGAAGATATAATTTAGGTGACTTTATCAACTTCTACTGAACATCAGTACCAGAAACATGAAATTTCCTGGAGAAAAAAAAATAAAAAATCAATATACGCAAGGCATGTACAAATCCATACCAATCCAGGATCTGCTACAGATATGAGACCATGGATTTGAAAACTGGAATGAATAATGGCATTATTTCAATCACATATGCACTAAGAAGCTGGATTAATGGTGTCGTATGTTTTTAGTTCTTGGTTGCTTGATAGGCACAGTGTCAAAGGGAGAGGGGTGCTGCTGATTTTTCTGGTCTTCATTAGTAATTGGACTAATAACATCAAACAATATTAGGATGGTCCATCAGCCATCTAAAATCACAAAAAAAAATGTTACTGTTAAATTGAACTGTTTTTGAGCTAGTAATGATTACTGGAAATTGATGTACTATAGTAATTTAAGTCATACAGAAATAAAAGGATTGTTCAAGGAAAACATTAATTCAATCAAGGGAGGTCATGTTTAACAGCTTCTATAATACTTTGAAGGTATCACTGATAGGACAAAGAGAAACTCAGTGGATGGCAGTTGCTTTGATTTTCCAAAGACTCTGAGAAACTTTTACTTTCAGATTGCAAACTGAAGTAAAGAATTTGAAATAACAAAAAGAATGTTGTTAATGATATCAGCACTTCAGCTTAAAAAGATGCTTTTCTGTAACTTGCCAGCTTTGTGACTGAATTACCACAAAGATTATATGCATGACCTGTTGCTTAAACTAAATTACTCCTTTTGAATCTGGCATTAGTGGGATACCAATAAAAATGTCACATTGCTTCTTTTATTGGATGTGCAATCAATGAATTGCAGCTGTTAAGCATCTATCCCCACTTTTTGCTTTTAGTAGTTGGTCTCTTGTGTCTATTTGACATAATAAATCATCCATCTTTCACATGTCCTTGCTACATTATCCTAGCTAAAGGTTGTTTGCTCCCTTGGATTTATAAATATAATATAGACAGAAGTGTTCAGCGTTGTTCCACCATTATATGCAGTAAAGATATGTATGCACAATGTCAGGCACCCTATTGCCAGCAGACTTTAACTGTGAGTGGCAATAGTCACTGATGTTCTTGCAGCTTTTTTGTTCTGGGATGATTGAATTTTAGAAGGTCTTCATAGCATCTTTCACAGCTTTGTAATGCTGTCACTGAAAGGATTCTGAAATATTTTTGTGGGTGAAGGACATTTGCCTCCCAGAGGCCGTGGTTCAGTGCATAGACGTAGCCCAAGCAGAATGCGTAGGCACTGTGAAACAATTAAATAAATAATAAACAAATGCTTCAAAGTACAAGGCTTTCCCTGTATTGCTTCCCTACTACTGTATTAATGTATTAAAAATTACCCATTAATGTCCTAGACACTGGGACTTAATCATCTGTACTGGTATTGTGGTCCCTGGGAAGCTTCTGGTGTGTGCTAAATCATTCTCTCCACACTGATTCCTGAACATCATTCAGGAGTTAAAGTTTTTCAGAAATCATTACCAAATGGCAGTTTACATACAGCTAGACTGCCTTGAAGGATAGGAGAATTTGCTAACAGAGCCATGGGTTGTTCTGTGCTAGCATGTCAGTACTCAGGGATGTTCCCCAGCACATTACCATTACTGGTGTAAATGTAGTTTTTTCTGACTCCTGTGGTATGGTAGAGAGGGAATAGAAACTAACAGGGGAGAACTAATATATTTCATCTGTGAAGTTGTCACTGTATATAATTATTTACTGAAGAGTGATCCACCTCTGTATTTAGAAGTAAGTGAATTGACACAGTGTTTTATTATACAGAGGGTGTCGTATTGTGCTCAGGTCTGCGCTGTCTGTTACCTACCTGACTGCTGCTGCTGCTGCACTGGCTGATGTGACTAACATCTGTCAACTGCTGTTCTTCCATCTCTCCCCAGTGAGTGTGAAGTGTAATATGTATTGAGAAAAACCTAGTGAAACAAATCTCCTATATAGGTACAGCAGAAAAGGCCTACTTCTTAGGCCAACAGAGTTCAAATTACTGTAAGGCTCATAGTACAAAACTAAACTTCAGGCAGTTAAAAATTTGCCACCACAACTCTTCTAGTTCTGCATGTGTCCTTTTGTTTAGCATATTTATATTTGCAAATGTTGAAATGTAGATGAAACACCAGAAAGAAAATCCTTTTTTCTCCTTCTTTGGGGCTTCCGTGAAGGGAATAGTTCTTAAGTGTTTATATAATATTTCAAAATGTATAACAATATATTAATAGCTATTGTTAAGGAATAGAGAGGATCCCTTTTGAAAAGAGACAGTAATAAATGAGGCAGGATGAATCAATGAGTGTATGTAACTTTTTATTAAGTCCTATTCACTAACCACTAAATGTATTTATTTAACATTTTAACGACAAATTTCACTTTATTATAACCAAAGACACTTTAATCACCTCACTGTGCAAACAAGTCATCATTGCTCATTACACACTGGTTAAATGAGGTAGCTTAAACTATACATGGCCTGGTTCTTTGTTTCCAATTCAGTATGTCAAGGAAAAATTTTCCTAACAGCTTAGAATAATGCAAAGGTAGCCAACCTGCAGGATTTTATATATCTTTCGCATTCTAGTCCTGTAAATGTTTGCCTGGTATTGCATCTCAGTTGTTAAGTAGATTCTGTATCACTATTCACAGCATAATGGTCTAAGAAAATTAGACAGTGTCTAAGCAGTGACATATCTTTTATTCCTAACAAGCAGTGCTGGTATTTTCTTCGTGATCTTGATGTTTGTATGCATACATGGAAATCTTACCACATGACCATAAGCCCCCAAAAGTAACGTGATGCTCCTACTTGCCTTACTCTTACTGTGTGGGCTTTCTGCCTGGCTGGCCGCTCACATGAAACCCATGTCTGATGCCATTTCAGTCACTGCAAAGCACCTGCTGGGAGTGAGGGATTTGTAAAGGTGCCGCAGAATCAGTCTTGGAGATAGATGCTGGGTTTGTTAAACCCACAGTGAGCTATTTCAGCTGACAGAAGAGTATGGGCAGACAATGCAATTACAAATGTGTATAGCAGAACAACTGTGCTTAAATTGTGCTACGCTTGAAGTAAACAAGATACCTGTTGCCCTTGTTCATATGACTTGCTGCTTTTCTGGAGACAAGGTGTAATTCTATTTCAGATGTTATGTGAATTTCCGTTTCTCTGTTAGGGGATACTTTAGATTTTGTATCTGCTTTTCAGTTTCTAAGCTGTTCTAGGCTTATTTTATTTTTCACCCTAATACCCCTCTACCTGCTCAGCACTGGAAGACTAGTCTTTCTTACTTAGAAGACTGTTTCACTTTCAGAGGAATGCAAGAGTCATTTCACTAGGAGTTGTTTCCTGCGCTTCCCTCCCTAGGCTTTATCCCAGGAAATAAAAGAGCCAAAAGCATTATTTCACAGAAGATGCACAGAATTAGCTATGCTATGAAACTTTCTACTTAAAGCATGCTATATTTATTGCTTTTTAATGCTAGTATGAGCATTTAAAGATGTCTAAGATCACTTCTGAACAGGAAGTTCAATTCAGAGTAAATGTATACATGGGAGAAATGGGTTTTCCTGTTGTTGGTTAACATCTGGGAAAAATTTTGAGAGGGTATATGAAGGTTTAAGGACAGTTCCTTTGGCGACTACAGTGTTCTGGAGCCAGCTGAGAACAGAAAATTACTACCCTATTAGGTGCCATATGTATGTTTCTGTACATACACATATACTTTTCCCTTGTGGTAGCTGTTGAGGTGTTCCTCAGTTCCTAAGTCTGTCAAACCTTTTTCCTCATCAGTCAAAGGATACCAACACGCTCAGTTCAGGAAATCTTAGCTGTTCTATGCCTTACTGTTTGACAGGTGATATCTCTGTTCCCAGGTGTACCGAGAGGATTTCGTAGGAAGATGTGAGTACTACACACACTCTAGTGCCTGCTACTCAAGGCACTAGACCATTGCCCAGGTGGCTCCATAGGAAGGAATTAGATATTGTGGACAGGTGGCTGCATATTCCTGAAGGAGAGAGAGTTGGATTCTGTCAGCAGCTCATCAGTGTCCCAGTAATAGTTCTGTGTTGCTAACATAATTTCTATTATTCTGGTTTTTGACATTCTGAAGTTTAGTTTATTTGTAGTTTAAGGTGTGCTTCACTAGTTACTGAGTTTGCTGAGGAAAATAAATAGTGCCAGTCGGAAGAGAATTAAGATATTTATCAGTCTTTAGGCTCAGCTGTAATGCTATGAGGACAATAGCCATAGTAATATTCATCTCTTGTGAATCTTGAGAGGCCACAAACCCAGTAGAGCAGTTATTACCTCATTGCAGTGAAATGTCCTGAAAATTTATGTAATCATAAGTTCTGGCAATCTATGGGAACTATGTTGGTTTAGGAAATAGATTCTGATGTGAAACTTCTGTAAAATTCAACAGTTCCAATTTATTTTAAGGCTCCAGTTTTCACCTAGGATCCTGGCCTGGAAAAAAGGTATTTATAAAACTTGCTTCCCTCTGTAGGTTTATATTATATGTCTGTAAGTATGGTGACAGAGTGTAGTGTGCTAGCTAAAAAATAAATTTAAAATGTAATGTAGAGATAATACATAAATTCAGCTTGAGAATGTCAGCTTTAGTCGTTAAACTAATAACCCTGTTCAGTGAATTGAGTCATTCTCTAAGATGACTGGATTTACTTTTTATAAAATACAAAAATTGAGATACTGATGTGTTGCAGTTCACTCTTCTGTTCATTCTGTGCTGATCTCAATGGCAAAAAGAGTGAGTCTAGTGTGGAATGAATAAGTAAAGCAACATTCACTGATACTTTTGTACAAAAGTAATGAGGATCTGCTGCCCACATACATCAAACTGCTGCATAAGGATTTAAGGATAAGCACAGGCTCTCCAGAAATAGTCTTTATTCCATAATTGTCTGTCTACCTGATCCTATTTCAACTGATCTTAGTCTATGTGGATGATCATATTATTTTTTTCTTTCCCTGTCAAGCAAGAAAGTAATGGTTCATTAAACACTGAGGGAAAGCATAAGGAATCTTTGTTCAAAAAAGTGCTGTTCTATCTTAAATGTCTAAATACCCCCTCTTTCAGTTATTGGACTACAGACAGGAACTGAGAATCAAGAGAGTTGAAGAAACTTAACAAACTTAAGAAAATAAACTTAAGACTAAAATATTTTAATTTTTAAGATATTAAGAAACACAAGTCAGTTGCCAACCTGGCAGGAATAAAAGCACCCAGACATTAGATGTTCAATGTGAAGAAATGAGGCTCTTGTAGCCACTTGTGGGAACCTGTTCCACACTAACAGTAGTCTGGTGCAGACGCCTTAGTCACCTAATCACTGAAGCTGTTTTGTTTCCAGTAGGCAACAGTGCTTTTACTCTAAGGAGAACAATTTTCTCTTGTCCATTTCTCACCCCTGGTTAGCTAAACCAATCTGGAGATTGACATGGTGAAACCCAGGCTGTTAAAATAGTAGTAATTTTGACAATGGGTTTTAAAATCTCTACTGTAATATTTCGTGATTTTGCTCTTTGGATTCTTTTCATTGTGAAAAAGATTTCAGACTAAAATAGGATGAACTTTCTCAGTCTGTTTTCTGAAAGATATTGACAAAGGATTTTAGAAAATTTGATCAGAATACATAAAGATATTCTTGCAGTTACTTCATTGTACAGAAACTGAGTAGCTCAAACTCTAAATAGATGTTTAAACTATAAAATTTAAACTTCTCAGCATCTTATGACATACTTTTTACTTTGTCTCTCATGATAGAGACACTTTCGAAGAGAAGCAAAGGAGGGCAATGAGGTAGTGCTTCAAAAAGCTAAGTAGTCTGTATTTCTCAGTTGCTTGCTTTGCACTCTATTACTTTAACACACTTGTGGTTAAATATATTTTTTTAAATTATTAGGCTTATGTCTGTCGAAAATTGCTTTTCATTATCTACTTTACTTTTCTAATATGCATATTTATCTTTCTTTTTTTCCCTTATTGGCTTTAATGAACTAGATTTACACATACAAATATCCATCTATATTTTCTAACATTGTTGTATGTGCATTTTAGACCTATTTGATTTGTAATTTGATTTAATTGCTTTTAAACTGTATTTATTTTTTTTAACAAGTTTTGCTACTTATGGAGCTTTCTGTTTAATCAGAAAGCTGGACATAACTTTTTCTGGTTTCAATTCTTTCTACTGCTTTCTGAAAAGTTTATCTAGAAAGTCATGAATATGGTAATTTCTCTTTCTGAGCAGACTCTTTTTTATGTTATTTTTATTCCACAATAGTTAGATGTATATTTCTAAGTCAGTAGGCACAGTGTGAGCATAAAATGGAGAAATGGCTTTCTTATAAAAAAGCTGTAAAATGAAAATCATTAAATGATTACTAATACAATAATCATGTTTCTAAATTTTGCAATGTTAATCCAAGTATCTCATTCTAGTGTGAAATAGTACTTCTTAATAAAGAATAATTTTTAAACAGAGTTAATCTTCCAGTTGAGGATAGCTGTCACTTAAATTTTGTGGATCAATGATTTTCAAGGAAGGAAGAGTTGTCAGAGGAAAGCATTAAGTAGAGAAGGAGGACATACAGTGAGCAGGGTGAAGGTCAGAACAGGATTTCAGAAATACTGATTTGTACTCCCATGTTTTTCAGACGCTTGTTTTTTAAATTGGGAAAAAGAGCATTTTGTTTAGCCAAGAAGAGAATACACTAAGGACATCAGCCAGACTTTCAGAATAAATATAATGATGTGGCAATGAAGATAAGGATAAAAAAATATTTTAAAATATAATGGTGATAAGAAAATGAAATAAAAACATAACAACAGTTATATTGTGTCAGACTAAGTATTCAATGAAATTCATACACTGACCAGTCATGGAAAGTGTAGGAGAAATTGAGTGTAAATTTAATGGGATCCTTCCTTGGCATGGCTCCAGCAAGCAAATGTTTAAGTACTTCTTGCACTGTAAATTTTCTCCAGTTAACCATAATAATTACAAGGAATATTCCATTTTGGGGTTTTTAGCATTTTTCATTTTAATGATTTTTTTTTTTTTCCAGTGTAGACTTTTAACCTCACAACATCCCATGGCTATGAATGCAACAGTTAATTATATGGTATGTAGGAAAAGGTCTGCCTTCCCTTTGTTTTAAACTTGCTGCTTGATATTTTCATGGAGCATACTATGGTTTTAATCCATTTCTCCATAGATATCTCTTTTCTGTAGTAAACTGTGACACAGAAATCTCTCTGTGTGCCTCGCCATCCTTGCTGTTCTTTCTTCTGAAAGTTATTTGTTGCTTTATATTCAAAGACTGGAAAATCAGCACTGTGCACAATATTCAAGAGCTGAGTGCAGTATATAAAGGCACAATGTTGCCCTTCTGTTTTCTTGTCCTTTCCTAACAATTCCTTATATTGTATTTGCTTTTTTACCACAGTCAGTCACTGTGATGGTACTTTCTGATAACTGACCCCTGAATCTCTTCTGAATGGATGTAAATAAATGACTGTGATAACCATTCCTTTTTGTGCTCAGTGTGTTAATAATGGATTTAAGGGCTTTAATTTTATTGATTTATTATCTTAGCCTGTGTATTCCTATGTGAACTGCTAGACAAAAAAACAATGAGGCAGGAACTACAGGATTCTTGGCTGCAAATTCTGGCTCCTCAAATATTTTCTTAAAATATTATTTCATCATTTTGTCATTCAGACTCTTAATTGTGAGAGTGGCTTGGTGATGGAACTCTTCAAACCTCACAGTGGGTTTATGAGTAACAAGAAGTTGATCTTTATTTTTTAAGATGAAAACCCATGAAAGGCTTGATTTGCTTCTCATTGGAGAGGAAAAGTCACAAAAAAAAGCATTCAACTATGATCAGGTAGAGGCTGCACATAGTACAGGTGAAAACCTAAATCCAAGTAGCATCAGCTTACAGTACACAGACTTTGCCTTTAGTAAAGATTAAATTACGATTCATATTTAGCATATTCTGTAAGCAATATGCAATTATAAAATTGGAATATTATGACAGGGATTGTTCTACGGTGTTTAATGTGCTTCTCTTAACAAAGAGAATGCTTTTTGAGAATAAGCTTTCTGAGGCAGTGATGAAGGAACTGTCTCTTGCTATGTTGGCATAATTAGACTGCAACATGGGTGAGAAGTGTTAAATGAAGACATTCCTTACTAGCTGTAGATAAAGAGATAAGGTTGATAATCACACCACAATTTATTATTCAATAATATGAAATGCTTAAACTCTTTTTACAAGCAAGCAAGAGCAATCTAATTGTAAACTATACAGGATATTTTCAGTATCTGGTGAGGAGAGACTAAGTTATCCACAGTCTTTCAGCATCTAATCTTACCCAGATTACAAGGATGTTTATCTGTATCATAGGTGTTTTTTTTTATTATTTATATTACTTCCTTGAAAATGAGGTGACCTACTTCTCTGTGAGGCTGTGTTAAATTTGTTTGTTGAGTTTCAGAGTCTACACTGTGACTTACTAGTCAAATTAATGTTTCATTTCAGCAGCTCTAAGAAGGTGAACGCGTTCTTTATTTCTGCTGCCTCAGATAGAAAATGCCTGCAGACATAGTAAGGCCCTCTCCCAATTTTTTTCCAGTTCCATGTCAACCTACATCATGTTAGTAGGTATATCAGTATTGTGCATAGTAGTGTCAACTATTTATAATGCATAATACATTGTATATTTCATAGATATGTAAATTGTAGCACACGTGTGTAGTCTTGCATGGTATTGGCATACTGCAGGTTGTAAAAGATGCTAAAAGTGTATAACTTCACCCTAAAGTAGGTTATAGTTGGTTACAAACTTTTCCTGTCAAGTATTATTAATTTTGTTAGGCCATATAACTTTATATAGCTGTTTTATCTGCAATAAGAATTATTTTACTCTGTAAAGAGTCCATAAGGGTCTACAGACATATAAATAAAATTCCAGTTGAGCATATAAATGATGATACAGAACATAAAAATCTCTTCTAGGTCACACTGAAGTTCAGTTAGATCTATATCATAGTTTTATCAAAGTTCAAGATTTTTAGAGAAGGTAAAAAATAAGAAAAATATATATTGAGGTGTCCTAGGAATACTCATTGATTTGCAGCAATTTACAATTCAAGGACTTCCTGAACAGGAGATGATGTCATTGTATTTAATAGTTCTTGACATATTTTTCATCCATGAATTTTTAAACCTATTTTTTTATTAATGTCTTTATTTAGAATCTGCAGCATTCTGTGAAAAAGAGCTTTGTATCTTAACTGTGCAGTATTTGAAGATACTTCATTCTCCACCTGCTAGTTTCATTGGGTGTCCTCTAGTTTTTCAACTGGAAGAGCAGATGTTCTTTATTTTTATATTTTGTCACATTTTGTACAAAGTCCATTCCTTATCTTTGATCATACTTCTTGCCCTTCTCTAGCCCCCTTATAGAATCATAGAATGGTTTGGGGTGGAAGGGACCTTTCAAGGTTGTCTAGTCCAACTGCTGTGAAGTGATCAGGGACATCTTCAACTAGATCATAGAATATATTTCAACAAATGATTTGCCTTAGGGCTTTTTTTATTTTTTTTTTTAGGCTTAGGGCCATCCTTTCAAAAATTTGTTTTCTAGCTGTTTTACAGTTCTCAAACTAATTTCCTATGTAAAAGAGCCATAGCTGTTTGAATTTGAAACCATCCTTCTATACTTTAAAAATAAACATTTTTATTTTTTGTGTAGTATAGGTATCTTTTGCAAGAAAAGGTATGCTGAAGAGCAGATATCTTCATAAAGATTTCCTCTTTTTTCAGTCATTATTAAGGGTAAAGTATAAGTCCTGTTTGTAACTTGATCTGTTTTACGGTGATTAGTTGACTCCTCGATCATGTTACCAAATGCTTTATCCCTTGAAAGCATTTGAGCTGTATGATCTATTTATCTATTTTGAATGAGCTTAGAATATTTTACCTTTTCAATAACTGTTCAGAGATACATTGAGAAATGTCACAGAAGTGTACATTTTCATTAGACGTAAGGGTCCTCTGACATAAACAAATTGACATTTATTATCCTTTGTAGGCTAAACTCTAATGTTTTGTGTAGCTTTAGCTGCCAAAGAGATTATTTACATTTCTTTCTGAGGGTGTGCACGTAGGACTACAGATTTTAAATCTTTTTATTAAACTAAACATTTTAACATTTTTATGAAACTAAGATGGTATTTGTTTAGTGTTGCCTTCTTCCTTCCTGTGGAATCACATAGACATGGGTCTGTGGCTTTTTGGAGTTTAATGAAGCACTGGTTTGTTCTTTTAAGGCATTGGTCATGGATATATCAGGTCAGTACTGGCAGAATAGGCTTGTAAGGTTCTATAAATACATGATGTCATTTACAGCTGCATCTCCAGTCTTCATTGCTGTGATAAAAGGGTTTGGGGATATAAATATTTATTTTTTTAAAGTATATTTTTAGTTTGGTCAGCAACTGAATCAAATCAAGCAGACTTCAAGAAATGAATATGTGTGTTCAAATAGCAAAGCTTCTCTTTTATACCTTCAGTAAGAACTCTGGCTTAAATTCACAAGCCTTTTAGAGAGTGAGGAGCTGCTGTTGGAGCCATTTTTCACCAAAGTGGCTGAACTGTATTCTAGAATGAGGGATGTGCATTCACTACTTCTATCTGCAAAAAGGGTTTAACTGCATATCACTAGCATCAGGTTCTTAACCCTTGCATAATAGGAGGTGGAAATGGCTTGCCTTGGAATGGGCTGAAATCTTTGGAGAATGGAAATCTGAACCTCTGCTCCTCCTATCCCTGGGTATATTACTCAACCCCACTGATGGATAAAACTAACCTTTCATTCACCACTCTATGTAAAATTGTTGAAACAAAAATTTAAAGGAGAATATAAGAACACTACAGCGAGGATTCAGTATTTTTAATTTTCTGTAACAATTTTTGAGATCTTTGTGTTCTTGAAGCACGCAAATTGTACTTTAAGCAAAATTGTATTCTGGTTTGCCACACTTTAACAATGTTCGTATAACTTGCATTACTCTGTACCTTTCCTTGATTATAAAGCAATATATCATGGTGCTTTTCATGAAAAATGTCTTAAGTTACTAACATTAAACTCTTTCATACAGATAAAATAATGTTTAATAATGTAATTGGTAAGTCAAAACTTCACTTTCTGTGTGCGTTAAAAGTGACAAATAGGAATCATTATTGATTCCTGGATGAGTCTCTGGAATGACTTCTTACAGATGTTTTTCTTATGCCATGGCTCTCAATGTACAGGATAATTACCTCATTGGATAAAATTGTGATTCTTGCTCTAGTGAAGAAAAACTAAGCAAAAGAAAACAGATCTTCCATGTTTCTTAAAAAAAAAAAATAAAAAAAATTTGTCCTCTAGGTATGTTATTTTAGTAAGAAAGTGGTAGTCTCTCAAAGAACATTGTGAAACAGACCACTACAGCATATCAGTCAAAGAATGTGTCTTTCAAACTAAGTCTTTTTTATAGAATTTCTTTTGCAAATCATTATGTCCGCCCCTAGTGGTACTAGCTGCTTGTGCTTTGGTCTTCGTACGAATTGTCTGTCTTCACTTCTGATTTAATCCATGGGAATATGAAAATAAAACTTCAAGACTAATTGCAGAATTTAAAGTAGAAAGGCAGCTGAAAAAGGCAGAAACAGAATGGGATGAAGGAAGACAATATAGAAGGAGTAAAAACATACAACTATACTGTCAAAGTTGTAAAAGACATTCTTTGTACTTTAAGGAAAACATATTGCTCCTATTTCAATACGCTTTTATTCCCCTTCCATCATTTTTGAGGGATACATTCCATATTTAAGAAAGATTTTAAATAGAAATTCAAGGTCATTTTTTATTCTTAGTATTCAGCCATAGATGTAAGAATTTGGTATAACATATTCAGTGTGGTATGCTGTAGAACATGTAACTTAAAAAATAGAGTTATAATGGTAAAATTCCATTATCCCCTTTGAAGATAGGTTAAATGTGATTCCAAATGTAAATTTTTAAAACTTACAAATGACTGTCCCATTTAACAGCTACTCAGGGAACCACAAGAAAAGAAGATATTTTTGAGTTGATCTGAGAGTACACAGGATCCAGTTCAAAATGTTACTGTTCAAAATGTTGTCAAAGAGCTACTTTCTAACTCTTTAGGTCACGGTAATCTAATTAGATTCAATATTGTGACAAGAACAGCAGAATTCATTATATTACTGCCTAACTTAAAAAGAAGATCTATATTAAAGTGAGGAGTTCATCAAATGGAAATTGAAAGGACCAATCACAAGGGCAAAGTGCATTCAGATGTAATAGGGATAATTTTAATTTAAAATACCAAATTGGAGACACAGTAAAAATCCACAGTACCATATCAAAATAGATTTTAGGGGAAAAATAGAAGGTGTCATTAAATAGAAGGGTCAAATAAATTACTAGCTAGGAAATTTATATTCAGAAGCTCCAAGAAAGGAAACTAGAAAAATCTACGCGCTATGCTTAACTATAAAAAAGTTATGACATTCCAATAAAATCTTGAAAGATTAACTTGTTAAAGGCATAAAGAACTAACAAAAATATTGTTTGCCATGTATAAGCAAGAAAAAGCCTTACAGAGAGTCTACAGGACCAACAAATAATCTCAGAGTACTTATATATGCTTAAGTGGAAAGAATAAATAAATCCATATGTCCACATTCATGGTTTTTATTGCATACGTAGCCTCAATACAGAGAGCTGTTTTGTTTTGTTTTTTAAATTAAGTTCACAGAATCA
>NW_010309632.1:0-4428 GCF_000700745.2 Antrostomus carolinensis
CTCCAAGGTCTTTTCCAACCAAAGGATTCTATGGTACTATGAAAGCAGGCTGTTCCAACACTGCTGCCAAGGAAACCCGTTGAGCTCTCTTCCTGAAGCTCGACTGGTTTGTACCATAAAGTCATTGAGAAACTAAAAGTTTCATTAATTCAAAATGACAAAGCATTTCTTGGGAGGAGAAAATACCTGTTCTGTAAGGCAGTGATATTGCACCCTAATTTATTATCCTGTAATTGTTCCAGTGTTATGATTTCTTGATCCAAAACCTTAAAGCAGGAATCACATTTGAAATCAACGTATTTAATTTCTGAGATGTACAAAAGGTCTTTTATATGATAAAATCTAGCATGTTTGAGGGTTTTTTTCAAACTATATGGGACTTTAATGATACTTTTGATGTCATTGCTTTTAAGAATGTATGCTTTTTATTAATAAATAATTTATATGCTTCATATATGTATTTAACATACGTAATGCAGCAGAAATCAGGCAGTAGACAATTTAAACACTGATGAGCAAAGGGAAACTTGTCAGCCCTTCTGAAGGAAGGAGAGACAAAAGACCTGCTTCTCATTTTCTATCTAGTACTTCAGTTAAATTTTAACCACAGCAATACGGGTTAACTTTATTAGACTGATTCACCTCTACAGGTTTATTAATCCAATAGTTTTATTCACCGTTTAGTTGCAAACAAAGAGCAGAGTCCAAGTATTTGTAGTCCAACGGTATTTTTTTAGTAAACTGAGGTAAAAATCTGCCAGGCTGCCATCAGCCCTGTGCCATCAGCTGTGCCACTTGTCCCCTATGAAATATGTTTAAAAATATTTTTAAAAATCTATTAAAAATAATTAAAAATATCTATATTTTAAAATTTCTATTTGTCTTGGTACTGACTTTGAGGGGATAAATTTTCAGCTGCTGCTCAGTGGTCCACTTTGGGCAGACTTGAGAGAATTGAATCGAAATGAGCATCCACACCTTAAAAAACCCTAAATAACAGAAACTAAGAATTGTGGTGGATCGTCTGCAGTTCCTTTCTAAGCAAACTTATTGAATTATATTTAGTTTTCAGTGACTCAGCTCAATTTTTTGTGGCTCAAATCATTACAAATCTCCTGCAGGCAGGGGAATTGCTCTGTAAATGAGACTGTAATTTGCTTTTTTCTTCCCTGTCACCTTGAACTTAATCTGTTCTCTGCCGATGGTACGATTCCTTCTGTCTTTTTTCTTTTTTTTTTTCCTCACACCTACCTAAAAAAGCATCATATAACTTTTAATGACAATTGTAGCTTGACATGACACACCTCATCACTTGAGAGAAAAGAGATGGGTTTCCTCTGACTCAGAGAAAATGTTTTCTGATCAGCAACCTCTTGATTCTACCCCCACTAAGAAAGACTCAGCCCTGCACAACAGTCAAACAAAAATCAGAGTAATTAGCTGTGAATCAGGACAGCAGAGGGATTTGGAATCCTTTCCTGGATAAAACTGCACGTAGCCCTGTATTTTTCAAGGTAGAATATCTGAGTGTTTCTCTTCTGTTTATGTATATAAAGTCAGTTTGCTTTAAGCAACCAGAACTGCTGTGAAAACATAACAGGAAAGCGTTTATTTGCAAACATTTCAGATACGTTTATTTGTCTATGTGACACATTCCTGCCTGTGAAAAAAGAAAATGGTCATTGTGCCACTGCTCTGGAGGGATGCCATCTCCTGAGGGATGCCATCTCCCTGAGGGATGCCATGTCCCTGCTTACCTGGAGCAGCTAGAAAAAGTCCAGAGGAGGCCACGAGGATGATGCGAGGGCTGGAGCAGCTCTGCTGTGAGGACAGGCTGGGAGAGTTGGGGCTGTTCAGCCTGGAGAAGAGAAGGCTCCAGGGAGACCTTCTAGTGGCCTCCCAGTACCTGAAGGGGCTCCAGGAAGGCTGGGGAGGGACTTTTCATAAGGGCAATTAATGACAAAACAAGGGGAAATGGGTTTAAGCTGAAAGAGGGGAGGTTTAGATTAGATATTAGGAAGAAATTCTTCACTGTGAGGGTGGTGAGCCAGTGTCCCACGTTGCCCAGAGAAGCTGTGGATGCTCCTCCCTGGAAGTGTTCTCGGCCAGGCTGGATGAGGCTTTGAGCAACCTGGTCTAGTGGAAGGTATCCCTGCTGATGGCAGGGGGGTTGGGACTGGATGAGCTTTGAGATCCCTTCCAACCCAAACCAGTCTGGGATTCTATGATTCTATGATGGATGCCATCTCCCAATGGATGACACTTCCTGAAGGATGCCATCTACCTGACAGATGCCATCTCCCAAGGGACTCCATCTCCCGAGGGATGCCATCTCCCAGTTGCAGCAGGCAGGCTCCTTGGGCTTGCTCCCAGCTGGCTCACAGGTAGGTGCCCTCAGCCATGCTCAGCAGCAACTGGGGACATTCAAGGGGAAGCCACTGCAAATTTATTTTCTGTTCTGCCTCAACCACAATGCTTAGTGACAGTTACCAGTGGTTTAAAAAATTCCATATTTAGTTAAAATCTTTTATTTAAAAAAAAACCAAACAGGTGGCAAGATGATTTAGCAGCGTGGTTGACTGGCAGTTGCGCCGATATCTGCAGTTTTCTTTGGACACCACCTTTGCAGTACAACCTTGTACATCACACAAAGCTTTCACACCCTTTTTATTTTCCATTTTCCATGTCTAATTCCAGAGGAGCTCCACATCTGAGATGGTAAGATCCTTGCTTGGCCCCGAAAGGAGTTGATAAAGCTCCACATGAAGCAGATGCATGTGCAGCATTGCAGCATCAGGCCATGCATTACCATCTTGCCTCTACCTCTTATAAGATGGATAAATTGTAATTTAGACAAATTATTATAAATGTACTATAAAATACTAAGAATTTGATTGTATTTTTCCCTCTGGTAGCTTTGCAGTCAGCATTCTGAGCAGTGACTGAAATAGGGATTCGTTTCTGCCTTTAGGATTGGCTGAGGGCAATCAGATAAAGCATCACAAATTTTATTGTAGCTGGAGATGAAAAATTTGAAGCTCAACTGAACTGCAAAATTATTGCAACAACTGTTTGAGAAACTCAGAAGGATGTGAGCACAAGAATTTTTGTGTATCCATACCCAGTGCTGCTGTGTCATGAATTTGTGCTGTTCCATCTTCCACTTTCATTCTTCTCTTGCTCTGATCTTTTTTACAGCACTATTGAAAAAAAAAACCAACCCAAACATGTTTTAAATGTTGCTTGGATTTCTTCCCAGAAAGCAACTAAATCTCCTCAGCTGAGAACTCCATCGCTGGATAGTTATTGATTTCTGAGCTCTGATGCTGGAACATATTGGTAAGTACTGGAGTGACAGCCAGAGTATCCAGCCCCTCCGGAGCAGCATCCTTTCACATCAGCAGAAATAGTGGCTGGTGGGTTCCATCTTGCAAGAAAAAAAGGCAGAATCATAGAATTATCAAATGTTGTGAGCTGGAAGGGACCCACAAGGATCATCCAGTCCAACTCCTGTCCCTGCACAGGACAAGCCCAACATTCACACCATGTCCCTGAGGGTCTTGGCCAAATGCTGCTGGAATCTTGTCAGGTTTGGTGCCATGAGCACCTCCCTGGGGAGCCTGTTCCAGTGCTCCACCACCCTCTGCCTCAAGAACCTTTTCCTCATGGCCAACCTCACCCTCCCCTGCCACATCTTCCTGCCATTTCCTCTGCTCCTGGCATTCGTTGGTGGCCAGAGAGAAGAGATCAGCGCCTGCCCCTCCTCTGCCCCTTGGGAGGAAGTTCTAGACCCCCATGAGATCTCCTCTCAGTCTCCTCTCCTCCAGGCTGAACAAACCAAGCAACTTCAGCCTCTCCTCACACAGTTTCCCCTCTAAACCCTTCACTAATTTTGTCACCAGAAGATCCCAAAGCCACCATGCTGGTATCAATGCAAATATGATGAGCAAAATCCTGTATTAAAATGCTTGCCTGCTGCAAGAGCATTCCTCAAATTTACCATCTGAGCGAGCTCCCTGGTCTGGCACCTTGAGGCCCAACCCATGCTACTCTAGAAAATATTCACAATACAACCTTTATACTCAGACATGTGAAGAGGTCATGGCCAAACATGCCTGGTCTTGGTAGAGGAGGAAAATCCACCTTCAGTATCTCGTCCACTTGCCACGAGTGCTCCTTGCCCAAACGGGAACTGGCCTTGTGAGGTGGCTGCAGGGGCAATTTTGAGATTAAGAAATTAGGCAGCATTAAGTTTTGATATGAAATTGATTCTTCTATTGGAAAGTTATCTTCCAAAACTCCTCACACAACGCATGCCAAGGCAAGTGAAGGAGACCCGGACCTTGGTAGCAGCTCACTGGACATCTGACTTCTCACTCATCCTGTTTCTCTCCATGTCACAGAATCACAGAATGATGGGGATTGGAC
>NW_010309633.1:0-2478 GCF_000700745.2 Antrostomus carolinensis
CTGCCCCCGGCGGGAGCACCGGGGCGTTGAGGGTGCGGGAGGTGGGATCACACCCCGCTGCCCAGGCATCCCTCCCGAAACCTGTCCAGAAAATGATAATACCACAACCCCTGGCTTCGGGCGCGGTACCAAAGCCGTGGGCGGGAGGAAGCGGCCGCTTTTGCTGCCGCGCTTTTGCCTGTGTGGCAGACAGGGCGCTGAAAGGCAGGAGCTGGTCTGCCAGCAGCGGGAGCGCGGGCCGGGCTGGCCGGTGCCGGCTGCCCGCAGGCAGCATTCACCCTCTGCTCGGGGGAAAGGTGTTCTGTTCTTCCCTCGCAAGCCTTCCGCAGCCTCTTCTTGGCTTCTCAGCCGCTCACATGATCCCAGCCTTTCATGTGCCTTCTCCCTGGCAGTTCCCCTCCCACTCCCCATGACGGGTGCTGATTTTAATATCCAGAAAGGAGAAAAGAAGAGGCAGAAGCACCCGATAAACCCGGCAGTTTAGAAAAAACGGGGGCGGGAGAAGGAGGAGGAGGGGAAAATGAATTATGAAGTGAGCGGGACACTACTAAGACCTCATTCTGTGTTAACGTTTTAATAATGAAATCAGAGACCCAAGGAAGTGTTTCCAGATGGGATAAGAACATTACACATTAATTTTTGCACTGAAAAGTGCATTTTTTTTCTCTTCAGCTAACCCATTGGTACTGGCTGCAGGGATGCTACTGAACACACTTTAAGGCAGTGTGAACTAAGGTGTATAAAGAGCAATCGGCTTGACATTGGGTAATGGCCAGGAAGCTTGAAAGAAGTTTGACGTTTCTGTAACGATTTATTTGCTTTTCTTTCTTCCTCCCAGCCCCCCGACAACTAGTAGGGACATGTGTAACATATCTTCTGAGGTGTATTTGCAGTCACATGCTCATGGTGGGGAAGACTTGTCCCTGTAGGAACTATTAGGAGTTTCACCACCAGCATCAATGTCTCTAAATGTTACCTATGATTTTAATCTACATGTACATCCTCACTTCCTCATAGCCTAACATCCACTCAGTAAAAACTGTTCTGAGTAGACTGCAGACTGCACATTGTCGTGTATACCACAAAAACAAATACCCTAACTCATGCACAAGCAATTCAGAAGTTGTTATGGTAACACATGCATAAGTACTAACAAAATGAAAGGATATATTAAGCGTAAGGTGGTTTAATTATAAGTTTTGTATTTATAGAGATAATAATTCCTGTTTTCTCCATTATGTAGAATATGGAGAAATCAGAAGAACATTGGAAAAAATACAGGAGAATAAAACAAGTTGTAGGTTTTTGTTTGTGTCTTGCTGTTCTCTGAGTACCTTGGAGATGGTGAATTCTTTTTCCCTTGAGGGATTTCTGTGGGTTTTTTTTTTTTTTATGACAAGGAAAATAGTCTGTAAAACAAAATGAAGGTATGTGTAGCAACATTTAAATCACCTAGCGAAGGTCTGCTGCTAGACTGTTATATCAGCTTTTGGTTTCACAAGTGTTTGGAGGGAAAGAAAATAGTGTGGTAAATAAAAAATTTACTTGCCCTCAGACTGGGTTATGAAATACCTCAGAGAATAGATGGATACAGGTGATGAAGATAAAAAGACACATTGGACTATCTGTCTAAGCACGACTGGAGAATTTATAAGACTTGACAGTTTTGTATGTCTATTAGGATTTAGCTGTGTTCTAGGGAAGTGTAATAAAAGCCTAAGTGATTGCACCATGCTGAAAATTGGCATTTGGAGGTATCAGGGTTAGCCTGAGTTGTCTCCACTAGTGCAACAAACAATCCTGAAAGGCAGCAAGGTGAACCATGAGGTTGCATTGTCCCTTTAACTATTGGGGAGCCTATTTATTTAATGACTTTTGATTGTTGGAGATGGTGAACAGAATACAGAATGTTTTGTCTGAAGCAGTAAAATATTCCTTTACTACATCCACAACCTAAAAAAATCTCCATTCATGTAAAATGCAGTAGTTATTACAGGGTTTTTGGTCACCTTTAAGAAAAAAAACTCTAAAAAATATTTGCTCTGTGAATGTACCACAGATGGAAGTAATAAATGAGGATGCTTATCTCAGTTTATATCATTTCTCTATTTCCATTCTTTGTGCTAAGTACTATTTAAAAGACAATTAATGAGACAGAAAGTATGAGGTCCTTTAAGACAGTTACCTGGCACTGTCTTTATCCTGCTTCTCTGGGGAGCACTGTTTCGATTATTTGTCTTCTGTTTCAGTCACGCCGGGGCTGATATCATACTTCCACTCTCAGAGGAATTGTGCAGCAGTAGACCTACGCTGTGCCAGCCCTTCCTTTGGTAAGTACAATTTAAAATTCTGGAGAACCTCCTTTCTGTCTTGCTGTCTGCTCTGAACTGAACATACACCCTTCAGAACTGCAGGTTTTCGGAAGGTAAGTTGGGCAGATCTCTTCTGCCTATTGCATAGAATCATAGAATGGTTTGG
>NW_010309634.1:0-516 GCF_000700745.2 Antrostomus carolinensis
CGCCCCATGACAAGAGCTAACGCTGCAGATCAGCCCCCCTCTCTCCTCGGATCTCTCCTCCTGGCTTTCTCCCTCCTCTCACCTCCCAAAAATAAAACTACCATCCCTGTGGGGTGCAGAGGGGCAAAGGGAGCCGAGGCTCAGCTCTGAAGAAAAGAAAGGGAAAGACACCCTCCCCCCCCGAGCCCCGTACCACACACACAACCGCACACACACACATACACACACACACACACACATATATAGAAAGCACTTACCTTGATATTTGGCGTCAATTTCCCTCATCAAGGAGACATTTCTCTGCAGATCGAAGGGCATAGACTCGATGGAGTCCAGATAATCCTCCACATAGTTCACTAGGTGAAGCTGGTCTCCGTTTGCAGGACTCAACATTTTCATCCGGCGAAGAAAAAAAAATATATCTCCTTCCCCAGACCTCTCTCTCCCTGTCTGTGCGAGAGCAAGTGCTGCTCCCTCCGAAGACGGTAACCCCGAAGAAGGGCTCACTCCCTGCCC
>NW_010309635.1:0-8534 GCF_000700745.2 Antrostomus carolinensis
CTTCCAACCCAAACCATTCTATGATTTCATTTTTTTAATCCCTTCACCCGTATCTCAGCTGTTCTGTTACAATTGCAGGCATACTCTAAAAGTCATTAAAAATCACATCTTCCATAGGCAGATAGGTCTGCTGAAGTCCTAATGAACCCAGTGTATAAAGATTTGAGCTTGTGATCTTATGAAAAAAGATGAGGCTTGGAACTGTTGCAAAAGAACATTGAAGAGAATATCACATAATCATCTGTGGGTTGGAGAAAGGAAACGTGTCTTAACATTTCTTCTTTAATGAGAGAAAATACTGAAAAAGAAACTCCACTCACTAAAATCTACACAACACCAGAAAGGTCTCACAGTTTTCTTGTTTTTAAATAAGTTTGCAATGAGCTAGGTGAGTTGGAAAAGTCAAATAGTGTATTACAACAGAAGCTCTTCTGACAGGCAGAAGAGCTCATTAGTTGGTCAGCAGTAGTTCTTCAGTGCTCTATCCCAGTAAACACTTGCAAGTTTTAGCCCTTCACTATGCACTGAACCAAGGATCCAGCTATGAAACACGTAAGAACCAGTGCCATCCTCAAGAGCCGTAGATGTTACATTCCACTCTAGATGATTCATGTGTGACTGTCCGACCTACCTTCAAGCCCACAGTTGCCTGGGAGGACTTGCAGAAGAAAGGAGACAATCTGCAGTGCATTCCCATCAACTGCTGTTCCCCTTGGAATGCAATAGCGAGGGCAGATAAACTGTGCAGAAAGACACCTACTATGAAATCTAACTGTCCTAGAGGAGAGCATTAGTTAAAACTAGGTGCAGTGAATGCATTGATCAAGTCTGAAACTGTTTCCTTTCTCTGTGTGCCAAAATGCATTTGTCCTAGCCATGACACAGCAGTAGGACAGTTCAGATCCTCCGCCTGCACTGAAATCTCTCCCAGGGAAACATGGGCTTCTTCCTATCTCACATGAATCATAGTTGCAGAAGACTACATACACCAAATGCTTGAGGACATCTGTCACCTAAAAAGCAGGCTGGTTGGTAGTGATTGATACGAGTGGTGTTTATAGTCCTTATATGAGCCAGAAACATACTAAGTCTCAAAGTCTGAGGGGAGCACAAATAACATAGCATCGCTGGTGTAGCTCTCATTGGGAGTTTATTTTAATTTGAATTTCTGAACTGCAGTACTTAAAAGGCAGACTTAAAATATTTTGTTCTTGCTTCTACTTAGCACTTCATTCTAAATTTGTTTTTTTAACTGATTGAGCTCTTGGGTAGACTGCAAAAGTTCCCTTGGAAGGGTTAGTCCTGGGCTGGTGGGGAAAGATATGGAAAAAAAACCCAGAAGATTTTCACTCTAAGTGTCTTCTTTCCTAGGAATAGAAAAATCCCCAAAACAACAACAACAAAAAAACCACAAATCCCAAGACTTTCAAATTGGTAAAAAAACGCAAACCCAAAACAATAGGCTGAAATGTGTAAAGTTTTGAATGCCCTTTTTATTTTCAGAAAATAAAAAATGAAATTATATTTTAAAAATTGTAAGTGAAAAATAGAAAGGAAATTCTGGAGAGTATAGAGTATCACATTTCTAATATGCCAAAAACTCTAACCAGCCCTGCCTAACCCATATCACATGACAGAGAGCTATATTATAAAATCATACTCAGGAAACTGGTTTAGAGCTTTATTTTTGTGGCAATGAAGACCTGTGCCATTAAACAGTCTCATCTATACTAATATACCAGTGTCTGGGCTCTCCCTGGGTGTGAGATATTTGCAAAATGCAGTTTCTTGCTAGCTCAATTTCACTGGCCTAAGGAGTGCAAATTATTCCAATACACCAATAACCTGTCTTCTTAACAGAATTCAAGTCAAGGATTTTTAAATGTTTTCAGTGATGAGTTTATCAAGGAGAACTGATAGACAGCAATTTCACTGCAACACATCACTCGTCTGAAAATCAAAAAATGTCTCTAAAAGTCAAAACCCAGGCAAAAGTCTGGACTGAAGCTAAGTACATTTGGGAGGCTACAGAAATCCTGCCCAGCATATGTAATGAATTTAAGATTTTGGGTAGTTTTGAAGTTTGAGAACAGGCAAAGCTCAAAGCTTCCTGTACCTCTACATCTTAAACATCACTAATCAGTGATTTTGTAAATACTGTAAAAACATAAGCAAAATGTTTTCACAAATACCAGAGAAAGGTTCATTATCACAGAGTGAACCACAAATCCATACCTACTCCTTTCTTCCTACAAAACATTTTGAAAAGCAGATGGTCTTTTCTATTTCCACGCTGCCCGATGCCTGGCATATGATTTTAATCTCTCTTTGCAAGAAATGCCACCTCATTCCTTCTGGCCACAATTCTCCTGCAGTCTCAGTCTTCATCTGAGCCTAAAATTCTTCCTGTGGCTCATGCTCCTGCCTCCATACCTAGCCTTCATGAGTGTCCTCTTGGCTTACTTCAGACACTTGTCCCTCCTCTATGTCTCTCCTCGTCTCAGACCTGTTCCAGTAGGCTCTCCTCCTTTCCGACCACAGCCTCAGCCTCTGCTCTTCCCCCTGGCTGAGCAGCCTGGCCTCTTTTTCCCCCTCCTGAATCCGTAGCTTTGTGCTACCTTACCTTCAGCTCCTCATGCTTGACAGAAAATCATGCCAAAATCAAAGAAACCAATTTTTCCAGCTTCATACCTCTCTTTGCCACTCAGCCCCCTGTGACACCTACAGTAACCAGTCACCTGTCAGCAGTCAGGCAGAGGCAACACAGAGGCAGTCCATTCCTGCTCCTGCTCTTGCTCCGCTTTCTTCTACCATATCACCTCCCACCACTTCTTTCAGCTCTTGTCCAATGCAACAGCCATGAAAAGAAATCTCTCCTCAGCACAGGGATGCCTTTGGTGTCTGATATGCACCTGCAAGCCAAATACTAAGTGACTTACTCTCCGCAGAGTAAGATCATCTCAGCATTCAGTGATTTTTTCAAGCATCTCTCTCAAGGCCTGTATTATTCCTGTACCAAGTATTTGTTGAAAGCCTCATATGTATCTAGAAAGCCTGTGTATCATGCAGAAATATGCATCTAGGAAAAACAGGAAGAAACAAGCTTCACTACCAGTTCTGGTATTAAAGATTGATTGTAAGTAAAATAAAATGTGCATATGAAAGAGAAACTTATGAGATCTGCTTTAAACTTGCAATCTAAATTTTACAAAGCTAATTTCAGAAGGGAGTATCAAAGCATACCGTGATTGTATAGAGACCAAAAGCATACCTCAGTTTTACATAAACGTCAATACTTCCAAACTATAGAACTGTCTTTCAGCCTTGCTCAGTAATTTAGCTATTGTTTACAAGACTGGCTGACATATTGGCCAGCTTGGTGGTAGCATTATTCTAAAGGCAGAAGTAAAATTCACATTTGCTGACTTCTTAATATTTAATTTTATTGCTAACTTTGGCACCAAGTCTTAATTCTACTTCTACCTACATCTGAAAAACCTTGCACCAGTATGCAAACCATTGGATCCAGTCTGGGGACCAAGTGCAGGAAGAAGTAACATGTTTTGCTAAAGATCCATAATATTGTCTCAGTCCTGTGCTGAAGGTGGCTAACAAAGCTGCAAATACATATCCCAGTGCGCAGGCCAGGGAGTCAAGATAAATCGTTGAACATGCAGGCCACAGCGTCCATTTTTATGCTTTAGTCTACTGACAACAGCATGCATGGATCAGATAAGCCAGAAGATGTCGGTGTTGTTTTTAAGAGTCCTTCAGCTGGCATCAGTGTAGTCCTTCTACCCTTAGCCATCACAGCATGAAGCAGGAGATTGTTATCCTTGTTTTAGCTCATACAATTAAAATATTATTAGTAGTCATAAAACATTTCTGTCATTGTTTAATTTTTTTTATTCCAGACACAGTATTTGACTTGGTTATCACCAAGCAATAAATTTCCCATTTGCATGATGTGCTTCATGAAACTGTATTTTCTTTTATCTGATCTACATTTATAGACATTAACATTATCTCTTCCTCATTGTTCTCTATTATGATGCATAGGGTATGAAGGGTTTGCCCAGTTTTTATAATAACTTTCCTAGTTTAAAATATCAGTAGCCTCAGAAGGATTTCACTTAGGCCTATTTTACAGGGTGGCAACTGAAGTGACTTTGATATTAATGTATAAATATGGGACCAAAGTCAGATCCTGCTTCATTACCAGAATTAAGTAATTGTACTTTTAAAGCACTTTCTCTTGTAGGGGCTATCTTGTTCATCATCTTTGCTCTTACAGGGCAAGTAACTCTATGCATCACCTTGATTTCTGACAGTTTATCAAATGGCATGGCACTTCAGAAGAATATGCACCAGTATTCTGGATATGATTAAGCAACATTTTATTTCACATCCCTCTTGGAACTATGAGGTATTGAAGAGTTTTCCTTGAATTTTCCAACAGCACAATGAGAAAGTGTCTTCAACTAGCTGGCCATGCCTTTCTCCAAAAGGCTGTTCAAGGCCAGCCCCATCAAAATATTTAAGGAATAAGGCAATTCACAGCATGTGTTATACTAAGGTAAGTTGTTGCCATGCCTTTAAAGCTAGCCAGATTTTCTCAGATCCCATTGGATTAATAACGGTCACAAATGGTGAGAGTCCTCAGCAGAGTTTGTACAGAGGGTATCACTTTCCTTCACTAACTCATTAAATGTGACACACACCAAAATCTCCACAATACATTATCTGCTTTCCAGCTTGAGAGGCAACTTGGAAACCAGAAGACATTTCAACCTCTATATCACCATGGAAAAGCAGTAAGGAAAAACTGAGTTTCATTCTTCATTTTCTACATATGATGAAACTGCTTTCCCTTAGTACTGCAGGTTAGAGAATCCTTAAATATATACCCAAATATTTTACAAGATCTGGAAAGGCTGTGATTCATGTTCAGCAGTGCAAAGAGTACCACAGTGTAACAGATTCAGGTTCAGAAAGTTCAGGCAGGTACTGCAGTGCCAAGAAACTGGTCTCCTTATGAATGCTGAGTGACAGCAGCAGCAGTAAAGCAGTCAGGGCAAGAAGCATGCGCTTTGTGGAAAGGTTTGACAGTTCCAATAAATGATAAGCTGTTGCTTTCAGAGATAAGTATTTTAAATGCCATATTCCTTTCTTCTTTGAGAAGTTTTGCTGGAATGCTGAATGCAAAACATGTGGCTTTTGTGGAGAAGTACAAAAAATAAAGCATCGATATTGTTCAAAGTGAGAATAGAAAGTAATTCAGCTACTAAGTAATACGTACCTGCTGTATGGAACTTGTATAAGTGACTTCCTGAACTCCAAAACATGGCAGGGAATGATCATTATTACATAGCTCTTTAGAAAGTCATACAACCAGAAAAGCACTTTATTGGTGCCATATTCCAGACCATCTTGGGAAGAAGTTGTGTTGTCAAAGCTCTCTCTAATTCTGTATGCAGCTCACTCACTCTGCGATGAAGAAAGAGGCAAAAGAAACTATGCTTTGCTCTCTCAACCCACTTCCCTTTCCTTAAAGTAATAACATTTAATTTGAAGCAAGACCCATCAGGCTCTTCAGGAGATGGAACGCATCACCTTATACCGCCGTGCAAGCAGTTCACATGGACTAGGGTGCTCCAGCAATAAGGACATAGCATAAATTCAGGAGACACGATAGCCCCTTCTGCTCCTAGTCATGTCTTTACAGATAGTTTTCCCTCAATTCCATCATTTTTTCCTCATTGCTCAGACTACAAACTGTGGCAGATATTGTGTATCTGCAAAGATCTCATCCATTGAGATCCAAATCTTGTTTCGGACATGCAGAAGCAGTATGGTGAACACAGATGAAAACTACAAACAAAAATAGTGCCATCAGTGGGATGTTCTATGTCACATGTATTTTAACTTCTAGATTTTGCCCAGGAACTGTTTGATCACCATGTAACAGATAATGTGTAACTGAGGCATCCAAATGAACTGTCATTATTAAAACTAGCAAATACACAAAAAGTCCTCATTCTTTTCTAATGAAAAGAATGTTTCAGGAGGCCATCATGCTAAGAGAGAGATTACAAAAAGCATCTCAAATTTAGAAGGTTCAGAAGGAAGTGAACAAAAAAAAAAAATTACACCTATCCTGACGATTTCTTATTTTGCAGTAGCATCACAGAGTTATGATGAGGAGATGTGGATATGGAAAAATTGTTATCTGGCATAGCTCACAAGAAAGGACCTTGCATTACCCCATTGATCTGAAGTGTATATTCAAGGTACCTTGCACAGAAAAATGCCTCTAAGCGTGAAACATCAGCTATAACTGTAACATCAGTGCCTTTTTCACAACAACACAGCACCCTCCTTACATTTCAGTAAGAAAATGGCAGTGTGTCAAGACACAGCCATAGGATGGTGTCAGGAGCATCACTGTCTCCACAGGTGATGGGGGAGACAATTGTGAGTCTACACAAGCTTACTTCTTACTACTCTCTGAGGGGCAGAGCTGCTTCTTCCCTCGTTAGCCTTCATTGCACACAGAAGGAATCCTAGCAAGGCTGCCAAATGCTATGGCTGGGAAATAACACACCATTTGCAAGGAAGCAGTTCATACTCAGAGAGCTTTGGTCAGTGCACAGGTACGATGCATAAGAGCAGGGCTTGTTCTTGCAGGGTGCTAACTGCCCCACTCATGTGCACACTTGTCAGTGGCATAAATGTCAGTCAGTCTCATTATCTGTGTCTTTATACAAAACATGTGGCATGAATATATGAGGGGCCATATCCCTCTCACTCCCTTTCCTTTTAACAAATTTCTGTCTTTGCCTAGCTAAGCAAACCAACAGGTTTTCAGTGTAATTGGCTGCTGCTATGACAAATCTTGTCTTTCAGAAAGGCAAGAACAGCTGCTGCTGCCAACACTCAAAAGAGGAGTCTGCATGGGCACTTTTCAATGTAACATGCTCCCTTCTTGACTTCCCCTATGTTCTTTCTTCAGTAGAAGAAGAATGGAGAAAAATGTATGGTTTTACTGACACAGAGAACACACTCCTTCGCAGAATCCTGGTTCACAGATAAAAAAAGAGGCTTTTGTGTTTGTAGCAATACCAAAAAGATGCTCATGCAGGCATCTCTACATTCCCATGATCCAGTCAAAAGTATCTTGGCATACAGTCCACCCTCTAACAAAAAGCCAGCCCAGCTGCACATTGAACTTACTCCAATATGTTGTATGTAGAAGATGTTCCTCAGCAAAGGGAAATAACTTGTGTTTTTCTTCCATAAAACAACAAGTCTTTGTTTGATTAAAAAATGAAGAATTTAGGTCATTAAGTTAGGCTATTATATGTTATGCTATTTTCCCAAGTAGATCTGAAAAAAATGTTACATCCTCTTATATTACTCTTTCCTCTAGGAAACCTGTTTATTAATTTTCTTTCTGGTACCTTCTGAAGGGAACTACTGCAGTCAGAGCTATCCCTCAACCAAAGTGGAGATCTGAGCCTCTCCAGTTTCTAAAATGTTCAAAACCTAGAGGCAAATTATATACCTAGGCTCATTATTTTGAAAAAGTAATTGCTGCTTCTGATGTTAGTATTTGACAAAAATGAAAGTCAGCCCTTATTTAATCAAAACATTCAGTGGTGTTTTGAACCCTCATATAAACCTGATATTAAGTTTCACGCTCATGGAAAAATTAGTCCAGTTTCAAAGGCTCTGGCAGTCCAGGTCAAGCACCTCTGGCCATGGCATGCATGAGGAAATTTCACCATTTTTGTGCTAAAAAATGGCCAGGTGGGAAGCAGAGACAGAAAGGACACATAGTAATGGGTCATTTCATTGTCATTATCTACTA
Source organism: Antrostomus carolinensis (assembly GCF_000700745.2). Lineage (NCBI taxonomy): Eukaryota > Metazoa > Chordata > Aves > Caprimulgiformes > Caprimulgidae > Antrostomus > Antrostomus carolinensis. The sequence goes on from NW_010309635.1 coordinate 7,871, forward strand.
ATTCAGGGACTTTGAATTAGAAATCAGGAGGAAATTGCCTTTGGTGACCTCTGTGATCAGCAGGTCTATGTCTGTCTACGAAAGATGCATACATATGCCCTTGTCTGTTGTATGCCCCCCTGAGATGATATCCCTGAAACCTGGAAAAGACCGAAGACTGTCATAGGTTTTGCTTGTTCAAAGTTGATGTTGTACCTCAGAGTTTTGCAAATTTGCCTTGTGGAGGACTTTTTTTTGCTATTGTCCTGCATCAGGCAATCAGTTGTACTGAGAGGGAGTCTGGCTGGCATTTCTGCAGATAAATTGTATGTGTTGCTCTCATGCAAAGTTTCCCTAGATTTTGTCCAAGTTGGGAAGGAGGTTTGCATCCTGTAATTATAAAGCCTGTGCTCTCACCCTCCAGAGTCTGGCACATACCCTTAATATTATTCTGAGACCACCAGGAGAAAAACTTGGCATAGCAAAATTGCATGCAAATTAAACATGCAAGTGAGGAAGAAAATCCTCTGCAAGATGGGAGTTCCAAGGCAACAGGAACACCGACTGGTATACATTTGACAGGAATCAGATGATTCCCAGTCAGCCTGGTGATGTTATGGACTTGAGCATACAGACAAGCAACCTTTTCCCTATCAAGCCTATCTGGCCCCCACCTGCTCCACTC
>NW_010309636.1:0-1988 GCF_000700745.2 Antrostomus carolinensis
TCCAGACCCTTCCTCAGCTTGTCCCTTTCCTCACACACACGTGCACACACATGTGCAAGCAGAGATGCTGCACTCCCCTGCTCCCAGGCACACAGCCAGCACACACTCACCAACACATCCGCACTGTTTTCTGGTTTGCACTTCACCTCAAACACTGCCCCCTGCATCCCACAGCACCAGCTCCCACTCACAGTGTGCTCGGGGCTCCCAGCACCTCTTCCAGAGTGTCAGGTCCCCCCACATCCAACTACATCCCTGGACTTCTTGTCCTCTGCTCCAGCTGCTCTGCAAAGGGCCAGAGCATTCACCCCACTCAACAGTGTCACTTTTTGCTCCAATTTGATAAAAGAGATGCTGAGAGATGGTCCCAGGAGGGAAAACTAGAAGCAAGGCTTCCCTGCAGCGCGGAACTTCATCAGGGATGGACAAGCTGTGGTGAAGACAAGCTCTGTGCAGGGAGGGAAAGGGGGGATGAAGGGAATGCAGGGTGGTACAAGGGGAGGAGGAGTGGCAGGATGAAGGCCCCCTCGCCTCCCAGGAGAGCCCCAGCCTTGCACCCAGCCATAGAAAGATTCATCTCCACAGCATGTATAGGACACAGGAGTAACCCACCCTTCCCACCTGGCCACCAGCAGAAGCCCTGAGCAAGCTCCCACTAAAACAACCAACTGCTGCTGAAACCCACAGCCATCACCCACAGCAGGCAGGGACACGGTGTGGTGGGAGACCAGGGGCAGCACAGGTGCCCCAGGGCCACCCCAAACCAGCCCAGAGCACCCAGTGCATCTGGCAGGCACTGCAGGGAAGGGCTTGGGGCTCACAACCATCCCCATGGCTCAGAGCTGGGTGTCCCACTGTACAGCAATGACAGGGGTGACAAAGCCACTCTCCTGCTCACAGCCCCAGCAGGCACAGGGCAGGTGTCACATCCACAGGGCTGGAGCACAGCTAAGGTCTGTGGGATCCAAGGTCACTGCCACAAAGCCCTGCCAGGGAGCTGCTCCCCAAGGACAGGCACATGGGGAACCAAGGGTGACCCCAGCATGATGGGCACACACCACCCACCCACAGACAAGTTACTCACCCAACTGAGGTCCATCCCAGAAACAGGACTGACACTGGGCATGCCCACACTGAGGAGAAGAAGGGGCTGGGGGCTCCAGGCTGAGCTTAAATGGAGGTGTGGGTGGGTGTGGGAGACCCAGGTGGGGCTGCTCAGGGTGGGACAGCCCCACAGAACCCCAGCCAGCAGCTGGGCTTAACTCTGCCCTGGGCTGAGCATCCCCAGCCCTGCAGGGGTGCAGCTACTACAGCAAGGACCAAAAAGCTCATCCAGTCCCTTGGGGTGACAATGGTGACACCAGAGCTGCATCCACATGCTCACACACTCTTCTGCAGTAGCAGGTGACTGCTCCTTTCCACATCCATGTGCCTGTGCCAGCTGAAAACTGTTTGGAGGCTGTAGGGCAAGGAGAGGTCAATGAGAAAATAGAGGCTGAAAAGGGGTTGGAGTTCAAAATGGGGTGGGAGGCCAAAAAAAAGGGTGGCATGCTGGAGTAGAGCTGAGCAAGTAGAGGTCAGCAACCAGTGGAGGCTGAATAGGAGTGGGAGGCTGGTGGGCAAGTAGAGGTCAAAAGGAAAAGGGAGACCAAATAGGTGTTGTACTTCAAAAAGGGCTGAGAGGCTGGAGGGCACGTGCAGGGACAAATCAGGTGGAACTCTGAAAGGGTGTGGGATGGCAATAACATTTTACAGTGAAATCGTGTCTGAGACTGAAAGGAGCTGATGGAGAGTGGAGGCCAGAAGAATTGGAGGCTGGAAATGGTGGGAGTGTAAAGAAAAAGTGGAGAATGTTCAAAAGAGCAGAGGCGAATGAAAAACTGAGCCTGGGAAGGAGTAGAAAGCCAAGGGGATTTGGAGATGGGGGAAAAAAGTGCAGGGTAAAGAGTGAGATGCGGAATAAATAGCAGAACCCCCCCAAAATGTGG
>NW_010309637.1:0-12375 GCF_000700745.2 Antrostomus carolinensis
AATAATATTAAATATAAATAATTTTTAATACTAAAATAGAAAGTATCACAAACCCAACTTGCTGTTCCACACGGCTGTGCTGACAGGGTGGTTTCATTCCCAGTTGACACTGGTTTCCCTCTATGGGAGGACCAGCAGAGGGAGTCAGGAACCAAGCCTGCACCCAGCTCCTCCATTCCTTCCAAGGAGCGTTTCACCTCTCTAAAGCCATGGAGGATTATCTGGAACCCCAGTGCCCTTCCCCAGTACATTTTTGGGGCTGGATTGTTAGAAATCACCTTTTTCTAGAGTCCCACAAGGACTTCACACAGGGACAGGATGCAGTTATTATTTTACTTGAAGATAAATGTATAAAATCTTGCTCCATCCTTTCATATCCTCTCAATCTTTGACTTCTGCAGTTGAAGTCGAAGTCTGCTGATGGACACGCACCGCTGTATGGTTCCATTTCAGATACATCTACCTCCCACTGCTGCCTCTGTTGCCTGATGTTCAACTCACACTTCACAGACGGCTTAAACGTTCACTCTAAACTGCAATGGCTTAAAACAGCGCCTAGAAGAGCCACGGAGGGAGCAAAACTCCCCACTTCTGTGGAGAAGTGGAGCACAAGTGTGCTGAGTTCCCGGCTGAGGGAACTGGGGGTGTTGAGCCTGGAGAAAAGGAGGCTGAGGGGAGACCTTGTGGGAGGACACTGTGTCCTTCAGCTGTTTTCCTCTCATAAAGCATTTCATATATGTATATGAAATTCTTTACTGTGAAATTCTTTACTGTGAGGGTAAAGGGCAGTTGAGATGGGAAGTGAGGAAGAATTTCTTTGCTGAAAGGGTTCTGAGGCATTGGAAGGGGTTGCCCAGGGCAGTGGTGGAGTCCCCATCCCTGGAGGGATTTAAAAGATGGGCAGCTGATGTGCTCAGAGATCTGGTTTAGCAGTGGACAGGTACAGTTGGACTCGATGATCTCAAAGGTCTTTTCCAACCAAACAATTCTAAGAGATGATTTCCAGCACGTGTGAGAAGTTTGAGTCCCTGTTGGACAATTACCTTCATATCGGTTTCTCCTTTTCCAATGGAGCCGGCACTATCAGACACTTTGACTACAATCTTAAGAAAGGAGCAGTGTCCCCAAAATTCTGATCATTCCTGACAGCTTCACCTCAGAGAACACGTTCTGCTCCACGAGCAGCAGTACGTTGGTCAGACGTGCATGGAAATAGCAGGGAGCAAAGGGAGCTTCTGCACAACCACTGCAGCGAGAGACTGCGCCCGCCAGGAGATGCACGGCCACCTCAGCCTTTGGTCTTGCTTAACATCATCCATCCCGTGGGTGTGCGACCATCAGCAGGCTGCCAGGTCTGCAGGAGAGGATGATTTCTCCACAGCTTAGCACAGAGATCCATCTTCTGAAGGGCACAAGCCTCTCAGCTGCCTTCAGCGGGAGACTTAAGTTTTTGCGCCCCAGATTTGCAGTGAAATAACCACATTTTTCAGATACATTAATGGAGAGAAGAAAAAAATTGGTGACCTGGGACTAGAGGAACCTGAAGAGAGCTGTGACAGTAAATACTTCCATTTCCAGCAGGTTTGTACATTCAAAAACATTTGCCTTTCCCCACTGTGACAAATACGTTTACCAAATATAAGTTAATTACCTGCACAGCATGAGACAAATCTGACACCAAACAGTGCCTCAGCTTTTCATCGCTTCCTACTCCTTGCAAAACAAAGTCGGGGACGTAAGATGAACAGTAGCCACCTAGTAAGGACCTTCCAAAATTGGCAATACAGGGCTGGACAGAGTTCACTTCAACTAATTTTGACCTGCAAGAAAGGCACATCAAAGAGATGCACAAGAGTAAACATCAAATTCGCTTACAGAGGTTGCATCCTCACATTTCTCATAGCTCTGGTAACTTCTATTCAAGCACTTTTTAAAAAGAAAGAGTTTAAATTCAGCTCTTGCAGTCAGACCATCGGGGAAGAAAAGGAAAAGAGCCAAGATCACAATGCACAATTAATATATTTTTTTTCCAGACCACTGATCTCTCTAGATTCTTTTACAACCAGCAAGCTCAAGAGACGCTTTTCCAACCACTGATGCCAAGTTAAGCTACATTCCTCCAACCATGTGACATGAGAAGAGGCTCTATCTTTTTTTAGGCTCTATTACTGCTGAATAGTACTTACCCAGGAAAAGGAATCTCATATTCTTCTGCCCAATCTTCTTGCTCTCCTCCATAATAGTTACCACCTGGTCTAGTTAGATCATGACCTGTATCCTCACTTTCGCTGTCACCCAGGGCACTATCTGAACTCTCATTTCTTGGAATGTCCCAATCAATTCCCGGGGCGACTTTTTTCTCTCCGTTTTCTCTGTCCCCATGGGGGACACGAATAGAGATTTTCTCTCTTTGGTCCTGCTCATTAAAGCAGTTTTTGTAGGTCTCTTGTCGAACAGAGTCCATAAATTTACAAAATTCGCTAGGTGCTTTGCTAGCCTTCGTACACAGCTTTTTAGAAAACTCTAAACTACTGTTGTGAGCAAGAAGGTCTGGAGCTGCTTGCCCTGGAATATCATCAATAGTCCGGGTTTCAACTGAACTGTCATCAGTAAAATATTCATCAAACAGACTCATGCTCTCGGCGGTGTATGGATTCGTATTCCAGCTCTGATGCTCACTACCAACTTGAGGGAAAGGTTCGGCTGTCCCACAGTCTCTATTTTGGTCCTCAACAGTTTGTTTAGTTTCACAGTTGGGATCAGCAGACACTCCTTCCTCCGTCGCTGGCGGGCTGTGATGCCTGGAAATTTGTTCCACTACTGCCTGACTTCTGAGTTCGATGTCTGAATCGGGTGACATGGAATCTCCGATGAGGAACGTCACTTTAGTCTGAGCTTCGGCAGCACTGCAAGGAAACGCATCGCAGAAGAGCTTATCCGGTGGCTTCTTTTCCACCGCGATGCCCGGTGACCTCGTTACACCGACCGCCTGGTTGCCCGATTCCAACGAGTCCTCGTTCCTCCACACATCTGCCGTTGGCTCCAAACCAGATTCTGTCACCACACGTTTTTCTGGTGAGGCTGACCCCGTGCACACCACGGTCTCTAGTTTTGTGTCCAGGCAGGGTCTCGATTGCTTAGCGTCAACAGCATCTTCCTGGTAATCATCAGGAACAATAGTTCTGTTCTCATCTGAAGAAGATTCCAGCTCTACCTTAGGAGTGTTTTGACTGTCTTCTCTCTCTTGCTGTGAGACACCTTCTATGTTTTGTGCAAGGGAAATCGGACATTTGCAATATTTACAGCTACAATTAGAAGTTCTCACTTCTTCAGACTCCGTCGGTAGCAAGTTGCCCCTGTTCTTGTGCATCGTGACAAGCACATACTCAGATTCTTCTACTTCTCCTTTCTCCAGCGTGGTTGTTATAACAGTTCCAGGCATGACAATGGCTTCATCTTCCCCATTTTCTAGAAGATGCGTTTCTTGAAGTTCAGAACATCTGATGAAATAAGTGAGGAAATAAAGCAATCTCTGTACCAGGTCATGCCTTTTGCCAACCACAACTGTTTTTGCCAATCTCACAGGTGATCCAATAGCCCCATAGAGGTCACCTAGAACAGAAAAGAAACCAGACAATTATTCTACATCTTTCAAACAAATTCTTCTTTTAACAGACAATTTCTGTGGCCAGTTTTCAAAAGCCAGGTCTACACCACCACCACCAACAACAAAAAATACTAAAGCAGAAGAGTGAGGACAGCTATGCTAGTATTTTGTTTTCAATACAGAGAATCCCAAAGATGCTGTTGGTATCGTATGTAAGGTGACACGCTGGTCAGGGAGACATCTGATCTCACATAATAGGGAGCATTCGCATCACCTCACTTCCATGCCTAGCTTTGGAAGCTCATCTCCTGGGTTCCTTATATAGCCATGGGAGAGAGGAGGCATCTGCTCTGAATTACCTTGGATAGTCTGGAAACTGGTCTGAACTTTTACCCACCAAGAGAAAGCTGTAAGGAGAAACAAACCTATGCCAAGAACGAGGACAAAAAGTGACAGTGGCGGGTGCATAGCTGATGTCAACCACCTTCTCTTCCCTCCCCTTGAGCTCTACTATGGCTTGGATGGGTTGTTTTGACTGTACTCCAGATTTACCTGGGGAAGTACCTGTGCATGTGTTGTTCTGGAGGTATTAGGGCACTGCATGAATGCAGGGATGAGAGGACAAGGGATCCAAGAGGCCTCAAAGGCCAACCACACCACAGGGGATCCCCAGAGTCCCATGAGCTCTGAAATCAAATCTTCTTGCCAAGTCCCTGGCCATTCCTGCCTATACCAGAATAGGGAAACCTCCCAAAACTTTCCTTTCCCTTCCCTAACCAAATTCCATGAGAGCTGGTGTGCAGAGCAGGACCATCTGACCAGAAAGTAGGAAGCTCATCTCTTCTTTTCTACTCAGCAATCAGAAGGCAGTATGATTAGCTATTCAATCAACTAGGTGTTGGGACCTTACCTAGGGGGTTGCCTAGTCATGTGCTGCTCCTTTGCCTGCTGTATGGAGAGTATGTTCATTTCCCATCAAACGATGGATTTCCTTGATTTGCTTTTTCCAGAACCAAACTTATGGATAACAGCATCCCCAAAAAAATAAAAATTGATTTTCAGTATAAAGAGAGGACCAGAAGAGAACTGGAATCCTCCATCATCACCAGGGCAGGTGACCTTAAGGACTTGCCACAGATGACTAAAGAAGGCTTTACTTTTTGGCTGCCATTTTATAAGTGATAATGCCTCAAGAAATTAGAGCCCATACAAAAAAGTATATATATAAATAAATAAAAGAGTGACCACTTCTAAGCTTGAAATACACATTTTTGTCTCATTTTGAATTAAAAAAAATAAATTTAACTTGGTGGGGGAAAATAACAAGCATCCAGAATAACCACCACGTGCATACCCACTGATGTAAAGCTGTTGGATGGTTTAGAGATGGTTGCCACGTACCGAGCTGTGCCCACAGAGGGTTGTAGGGATGAGTTTTGGCCAGCATGTCCACGCTCTGGGATGAATGCTTTTCCAAGAAGATTCTTATCGGCGGCTGGCCATTCGGCATGACGGTAGGGACCCAGGCCATGTGGTTAGTCAGGACTGCAGTCAGTAAAGCTGGTAAAAACCTGCAAGCAAAATGTTCAACATCATTTTTTTTCCAGGTACACACTCAGGATGTTAAACTGACAGCAGTTCTATGGTCTACACGGATCAAGGCTTGCAGAGACAACCTCACAAAGCCAGCAGAGTTCATCCCTTCGGCATGACGGTAGGGACCCAGGCCAGGTGGTTAGTCAGGACTGCAGTCAGTAAAGCTGGTAAAAACCTGCAAGCAAAATGTTCAACATCATTTTTTTTCCAGGTACACACTCAGGATGTTAAACTGACAGCAGTTCTATGGTCTACACGGATCAAGGCTTGCAGAGACAACCTCACAAAGCCAGCAGAGTTCATCCCTTCAGTCTTGGTTCTTTGGGAGAGAATGAAGGGCTGTACCACCCCTCCCCACCCCTGCAAAGCTCTTTTTTTAGAACACACATTTAAAGTCAAATGAAATATTTTCAACTTGTGGCATCTCAGTTCCTCTCTTTAGCAAGAATTATGAGACTTCCTATTTTGCAAGTTTTATGTTGTAAAACATCTCAAAACCCACTTACTTGGTTTGCTGTTAGAAACCAGTGGCACTTTGTGGCCTCTGTACTCCAAGGAGGAGATCACAGACCCTTAAGATCTCTGACTATTGATGAGAACGAAAGCTATTGCTACCAAATCTGTAAAATAGCTGGGTGCTGTGCTCTTTCATATAACTGTTATGCAATTTAAGCACATAGGGCTGCTCCTTTTAAAAAATAACCTCCAAATTTCCCTAATACCACCAATAAGAGAAAGACAACTCGGCCAGAAAGATGGTGTCCTTACACCAGCGAAACAGCTTTCACTCACTCAAGCAAGTAAGGTGAAAAAAACCTTTCTGAAAAGAAATGTGAGTTCATTATCTGATTTCTTGTAACGACAGAGCGTGGTTTCTGCTCTGTGGAGGGAAGACTTTCCTCCCCAGTCCCTTCTCCTGGCAGGAGGAGCGTGCAGCAGCGCAGCCCAAGAGCCTTGCACATGCCAACAGATGGTGCTGGCGGCCGCTGCAGAGGCTCAGGTACCTTGGGAGGAAACCAGTCAAACATCACCGAGCCTCAAAATCATGTTATTTGAATAGTTTTCAAGCATCAAGAACCCTACAGCTGAAATTTAGCCCCATTTCCTCACTGGAGATAGCTAAAGGATGAAAAACAGATTGCAAACTGGATTGAAAAGGATACTGGGGCTTGATTTTCCTCTTGCTTCCATCAGTGTAAATCTGACTATATTTAAAATAAAACAAGTAAACCAACCCCAACAAATGACCATTTAAATGTAATCAAGGGCTCAGAGTGGCCGGGACCAAAGGGACTAATCCCAGGAATAACCTTCCACAGCAGTGGGAACTGATTTGAAGAGAAAACATTTGAACCCCTCCCAACTCCCTGCGCTTTCTCCCACTGCACTGGGGCAGGAGAATGTGGACTACGCTGACTGCTAATAGTCTGGGGGAAGGAAAAGATGACAAAGTTGGTGGCAAAGCTGGAAGATGGTGAGAAGCAGCAGAGAGCGGCTTCCCTGGAGCTAACAGCTGGTCTTTCAGTGCCATTCCCACTCAAACTTCACATGTTTGTGCTCGTTTTAGGACTTTAATGGAGCCAAACGCTTTAAAAAACTTCCCTTATTCATGCCCTGGGGAATGAGGATGAAGTGTTGACAAAAGAATAAATTTATCAGATTCTCCTGAGTTTATCAAGAACGTTTTCTTTCTCCATTTCTAACAACCCCTCACGGCTTTGTCCTGAGGGCAGAAAGGTGAGTGCTAACGAAACACACCATTTCTTCAGTGGCATCTTACAGAAGTCGGGTTTAAGAGCAATTTGTGGTCAGACAGTAGCACCAGACACGGCTCTTACTGAACGTCTAACCTTGCTCATCATATGATAACTGATTTTGAAAGGCAGATTAATGCATTTCATAAGGTATGTTCACCCCTTTCCAGACGTACACACCCATCACGCGCTTCCTATGGACACGTTTCAAATGTTTAGCCTCTACCCAGATTTAGAGGATTGTGGGAGAGCAAGCATTGAATGAGATAGTTCCTTATTTCTTTTTTAATTCTAGAAAGAAAATCTTTATGGATGGTCTTTTGATTCTTTGATTATCTGGATTTTAAAAACAGATTAAAAAATTGATTTGAAATAACAAAGGTGTAAACACATATGTCATGTAAGAACTCAAATCCACCATACTGGTTTTTAGAAGCATTTTCCATCAAGAAAGTGAATTCTTTCATGAAGCGATGGCAAAGCTGGTTCTTTTCTGGTGTCCCCGACATCATAGTAAGCCAGACAGGTTCCCCAATCCGTGGCATGGTGTAGAGATTGCAAATAGTCGTTCTAGAAAACAAAACCAAAAAATCCAGAAGACTAAACCAAAAAATAATTAAAAAAAGAAAGGCGGAGATCCCAACCCAACGAATTTACTGCAACAGTTAGTCCCAGCTGTCATTTCCATCAGAAACAACATCTCTCACATCAGCCATTATCCAAACCACGTTGTTCATGAAATACCATGAATTCACCCTTCCACCTTGGAGAGTTGAGCCTCACAGGCTCTTCACGCATCTACCTAAACTGATCCCAAACACAGGAACATTCACTGTCCAGAGTCAAGAGCTCCCTGTTCTGAATGAATTCTGAAATGAATCAGTTTTTGTTGTTGTTATTTCCCTGCTTTCTCTCCACTGAATCCAACACATGTAAATCCTCCATAGTTCTGCTCGATTTCATGACTAGGGCAAGTTTACGTGTATCTGACTTACAAAAACACCTTCACTTCCTCCTTGCTTTAAAAAACTGGTGTATGTCCAGGCCAAACCCACCAAACTGTGGCTTTGTAGAGACAGGCACCAGGTTACTTTCTTTAGCTTTAAATAAAGCACCTGAGAGTCAAAGTTATCCCACGGTTTCAAGGATTATGCACCTACCCACATCTTTTTTGACTCTAGAGGACAGTAAATGTATGATTAATACTTTGGCTCAGCAATAAAACACCAGATAAAAACTCCTCAGATTACTGTTAAATTCCTCTTAACTCCATTACAGTTTTAAGTACAATGCCTGTGTTATGACACTATGGGAACCTGTATTTTCATCACAGTACAAATGTAAGCCTGGAAAAAAACAAGACAACAAAGGAAATGACTGATCAATCCAGGTTTCTTCCCCTGATGCACTATTTTTTCTAGAAGAGATTTTTTTTTTTTGTTTACAAGACAAAGATTTACGTTATCCCATTATCCCTAGTACCACCCCTGATTTATAAAGATCTTCTCTGGATATGTTGCTCTAAAAATTTACAGACGCTTTCAGAAGTAAAGCAATGGCTGTGCACATCAGGCAGGAGAACACACTCCAGCAGCAGCTGCCAAATCTTTTGTGGTTTAGTGTTTAAAGTGAAACTCCCTCGGACGTGAGAGCCCAGCATGTCAGCAGCGGAGCAGCACACGACGGCGCCAGTACGAGCGGCGCTCTGGGGAGGAAGGAGTTATTCCCTGGTTATTTGGCAGAGGAAAAAGCAGCTGTGTGGTGACAAGACCCTCACAGCAGCTCCCCAAAGTGTGGCAATGGTGACCATGCCCAAGTCACCAGGAATGCTCAACAAGAAAGGGAATGAGGGGGGCAGTGGCATGTTCTGCCTTATTTTTTTTCCTGTCAGTTTTCCTGAAATAAAAAATCCATCTTGTGTTCACAACAGTGAAAATCCACCCTGTGTTCCTTAAAGGTGAGATTGTCAGACACTCCACTGTCACAAGCACGATGGGAAAACTAGAAAACGGTGAATGGGATGGAGATGGGGAAAGTCAAGTTCCCTTTGCGCTTACCAGACCCATGGCACTGGGGCTTGCTGTTTGCTGGGCCAGTCGAGAGCAGTCTCAGAGCTGCTCCACGTTACCCTCTGCTGCTGGTCCTCTCTTGGGAGGAACACACAGCCTGGTCATGGACCTGGGCACAAGAGTCCTACCAGGTTGGACACCAGTGGGACACGCAGCTGGGGGGAACCGGAGGGACACCAGGACACCAGGATTTCATGCCTTAGAAGTACCGAGTTGGGACTAGAGGTGGGATTATTATGGGAAAGCTTTCTGTTCACAGCCCATTAACTGGAGTGGATGTTAAAGAGGCCCAAAAAAAAGGGAGAAACCCCCAAGTCTAGGGACTTCAAAGCTCAAAACAAGTATTGAAAGTTACACCTCCCAGACACAGCTGACTTGAGAAGCTGAAGATATTTTGAACAACTTAACGTGAAATGCAGCTTATTTCTCCTTCGTATGCAAACTAACCCAAGCCAAACCTCCTGCAGCTCGGCTGTTTGGAAAAAAGAAACTACTTCTGTACTAAACCCAACATATTAAAATATTTGTTTTTGTTGAAAAGATACGACTCTTGAGTCTTGTGATTCGTTATTTACTATTCTGGTAACCCTGGCTGCATCTGCAACTGATAGTGTTTCCTCAGAGAGAGATCAGATTGCCCTGGCCGCTGGCCAGCAGGCATGTGACTGCAGTGCAGGGAACCCTCCATGCCAGCGCAGGCAGCAATGGCACAGAAACCAAGGGCAAGGATTAACTGCTTTCCAGCTCTGCAAACACGGAGGGAAACACTCTCTATTTATTAAAGAACAACAACAAAAACACCCCCCAAAAAATACACCAAACCAAAACTAAAAAAAAAAAAAACAAAAAAAAAACAAACCCCAACAAAAAAAACACCCAACAACAACAAAACCAACCAAAAAAATACACCAAACCAAAACTACAAAAAAAAAACCAAACCCACACCCAACAACAACAAAAAACCCCTCAAAGCAATACAGGGAAGTTAACTGGATTTAAAAAATAACATTAAAAAATAACAACCATTAAAAATCAGACTGACCCCTCTTGGCTCTCTGCAGCAAGCAGCCCCCTCCCCTCCGCTCATCATCCCCCAGCATCAAGCATCCATGTAAGAGGGAACGCTCATTTAATGACAGACACAGGGGTTTTTTTGTGAGGCTTCCACTCCTTTTATAAAATGGTTTAAATTTGGGAATGATTGTGGGAAGCTGAACTCCAGCCTGGAGCTTACGGGCACCTCGGCACCAGCGCTGGGTGCAGCAGGAGCTGGGGGAGCTCCTCAGGAAACACTTTTGCATCGAACAGCAGCTCGAAACCAAACAAAGCACAACCCAGCCAAATGAAAAGGAAAACCTGAGCAAAAAAAAAAAAAAACCCCTCCTGCCAACCATCTGGGGTTTGTCTGCTCCACGGGCACAGATGGCGCGGAGGCGAGCCGCCCTGCTGCTGCCAGGGATGACGGTGCTCCCACGGCGCGGCCCGGCCGCCGCGCAGGTGCTGGGCTGATCTCTCCTTCCTGCTTCACCCTCACCCCAAAACACCTACAAACCTCCCCAGCCTCTGGTTTAGTACCAGTTCCAGACATCTTCAGCTCAGCACTGAGAGCTGGGGCTGTTCAGCCTGGAGAGGAGAAGGCTCCGGGGAGACCTTCTAGTGGCCTCCCAGTACCTGAAGGGGCTACAGGAAGGGAGGGGAAGGACTTTGGACAAGGGCAGGGAGTGACAGAACAAGGGGTGATGGCTTGAAAGTGGCAGAGGGGAGATGGAGATGAGATGTGAGGAAGAAATTCTTTGGTGTGAGAGTGGTGAGACAGTGTCCCAGGTTGGCCAGAGAAGCTGTGGCTGCTCCTCCCTGGAAGTGTTCTCGGCCAGGTTGGATGAGGCTTTGAGCAACCTGGTCTAGTGGAAGGTGTCCCTGCTGATGGCAGGAGGGTTGGAACTGGATGAGCTTTAAGGTCCCTCCCAACCCAAACCAGTCTGGGATTCTATGATCACTTTAGAGATTGTTTCAAAAAACCCAAACCAAACCAAACAAATGCCAGCAGTTTATAAAACTTAATTCACAAGCATTTGCTCCTCATTCTTTCCTTCCTCCATATCCTCATTCCTTCCTTCCAAAGATGTTTTTTCCTTAAAAAAGGAAAAAAAAATCAATAATCACTGCAATGAGTACAGGAGGGAGCCCAGGCGACTCCTGTGCCCGGGGGCCAGCCTGCCCCACTGAGCAAAACACTCCGTTCACAGCAGCATAAGCTGCTTAAAAATTACCGGCATAAAATAGGATCAAATTTAGCTGCCAGAAAGCAGAGAGAGGTGTTTCCCTGGGCCTTGTGCTCAGTGTTTCCTCGCCAGCCTGCGTCTTTGCCACACAGGTATTAGTCAGATGCATAATCTGTATTATCGATGTGCTGCGCTGGCCTCAGGGACCGGGGGAGTTGCACTGTTTATGCAAGTACAGTAGCTTATTTCATAAGTCATGTGTCTGCACAGCTGACATCCAAAGAGAGTATTAAGCCTCGTAAGTCAAGTGTTAATAGCTAAATCCAGCTGTACTTTAGGAAATTAAAAATTACTGTAAAGTGAATAATGATGCACCTGGAGCTAAGCACCAAATCGATGGGAAATTTATCAACAGCATCAATTTGCAGAAGCCTTTCAGAGAAGGCAGCTTTGTTTTCCCCAGGGTGGGACAAGAGCAAAGGAAGGGGTCTGTTTTGCTGCCTTTTTTCCTCTAGTACTGGCAGGGAAATGCCTGGCTGACCCTGCAGCAGGATGGCCTACAACCACAGAACCTTCCCTGCAGGAGGGGACTTTGGGGTGGCAGCAGCTACGGTAACAATCCCACCTCCCTTCATCGATCAGCACGGCAGCGTGTAGCTGGTCCCCTACGCCCCAGTGGTTTGAGGTGATTCTCATCACCAGAGGAGTGCACATCAGGTACATTTGAAAACCTCTGAAAGTCTGGGTTTCTAAATAATACTTTAAAAATTCTCCTTAAAAAAAAAAAAAAAAAAGATAGAAAAAAAAAAAGAGACGAGACTGCAATGAGTTAAACCAGCATGGGATTATGTTTTAGAAACACCAACCCACTGAAGTCAGCACCCTTCTTCCCTCCAGCACAATTTGCTAAGAGGGCAGGAATCAACACAAGTCTCAGGTTCACCACAGGACTTGAGCTCCTGACTTCCCCGTGACTTCAGTGGGAAAGCAGACACCTAAGGAGATAGAGTGGCCTAAATGGGTTTGCTGAACCTGTGCCAAAGCACCTTTGCATCCAGCCTCCAGTATTTAAATATACCTTTTTTTTTCCCCTTACCAGACATGTATTGCATTGCTTTGAAAAGCAA
>NW_010309638.1:0-2624 GCF_000700745.2 Antrostomus carolinensis
GGAGCTCAGGAACAAGGTAGGATGCTGGGATCACCAAGACATCTTCATTAATGTCACTTTTACAAAGGTGACCCTGTTCCCAAAAGCTGAAGGGAAGAGTGTTAACAAAGGCCGGGTAATTGGTCTGAGATGGGAAAACAGAAAGAGCCTTTGTGGAAATAACAGTCCTAATTCATGACCAGCGGTGTCCTGGTCCTGTCCTTCCCAAGGCACACAGATGGGTTTGCTAGTGGCTGTTTCAGTGCAGGGGCCAGGGGCTATCAGATGTTGGTCCAGGTGACCTGATGGTACAGGGTGTGTGTGCCAGGTGGGTCATTTCCTGCCTTTCCTGGATGCTGCTGATGCCCCAGGATGTGCTCCCTTTGCCAGGCTCCCGGCTGAGCACTCTGCAGGCAGGGACACGTTATCTCCTTGGCACTGTTTGCTAGTGAATGATATGCAAATGGAGATGCTAAGTCGCTCTCATAAATATCCTACAAATCAGATCTTTTCTAGCCTGATAGGAAGCTCAAGGTAGAGGTTAAAAAAGAAAGGAGCTGCCCTATGGGATGTTTGTTCTTTGAGAGCTGCAAACACAGACACCAGTGAAAATCCAGGAGTCAGAACGTACTGTGGTAGGTGGCTTCAGAGATGCTGAAGTCAGGTGCGTGCCCTGCTCTAAAGTGCAGCAGATGAAACCATGGCCAAGCTTGTTTCTTTATCCTCAGCAGCTCCCTGGCTGATTTTAGGCAAATGTCCTTGAACAAAAGCACCAGAATCTGTCCTTCCTCTCCTACCCTGCCCTCATCCTCCTCCCTCTGCCCACATTACTCATCACTCGCTGATTGCCTGGTCCTTCACCACTGCCTACGCCAGGTGACAGCATCCTTAGTCAGCTCAGGTTCCACTGGAGGGGACAGAGGTGTGGGCGGTTGGGTAACGACAATACCTGGTCTGTGAGAGTAAATTCCAGGGAAATGGGGCAGCCCTGACAGGCTCTGGGATCAGCCCCTGGGGAAAATCACATACCTAGAATTTTTCAGTTCTTTAACCCTTCTCTTGGGCTTCACCTTGGGGTGAAGGGCTCTTGGGTTGATGCACAAAGCTCTTCTTCAAATTCCAGCTGCTCAGCTGTGCTCTGATCTGGAGCACAGAAACGTGGAGGCAGAAGCTGTCTCCAGACTGGAGCAATGGAGTGCTGGATCTCACAGGAACCCTCTGCTCGTGATCCAGAGGGAGACAGACCCTTCCCTCCCCTCCCCTCCCGCACTGCAGCTGGGAAATTGCCACATCAATATTCCGGGGTTATTGCTCAGATATCCCCTGAAGCACCAGAACTCAGCGAGAGCTTTTCATTGGCTTGTGGCTACAGAAATTACTGCTCATTAAATGGCCAATCATTTTCAAAATCCCAGAACAAGTATTTGCACCACAGGTGTAATTAGGAAAGTCAAAGGACGCAGGCAGAAGGCACTCCTTCCTCAACCCTTCTTCCCTTCCCACTGAGCTCTTCAGCAATGCCAGGCAAAGCCCTGAGTGCTGCCGGGACTCTGAGTGGGGTGTGAGCTGCTGGAGATGCTGCTCTGCAGGGGCAACAGCCTGTGGCACGCGGACACGCCAGCAACTTCATCACAGGAGCAAATCAGTGCCAGGGACTCAGCACGAGAACCCTGTCCCTCTGCAGAGTCCATGTGGATCTCTGGCCCAAAGGGCAGGAGGTTCAGTGCTGCTCCAGTCCTTCCTCTGATGGGAGCTCAGACAGCAACGTGCTGGTTTTTGGAACTGCTTTTTCACTGTTTCACTTTCTTTTATCCCCTCTCAGATTCTTGCTGCAACTGTCGAAAACGCCAACATCGTCTTACAGATTGACAACGCCAGGCTGGCAGCTGACGACTTCAGAACCAAGTAGGTCCAACGCCTTTGAGGAGGGATGGAGGGAGGGAGGGAGAAGCTGGTCTGCTCAAGGCTTTGCTTCGCTTTCTGCAACTGAAGATGCTCCACCAGGTCACTGCTCACTAAAAGTGTGACACGTTGGAAGTGTCTGTCTCCTCCTGCACACAGCATTGCCTGGACATTCCTGCACTGTGGAGAGCCCTGCACGCACACTTCATAAAAGACACTTGGCAGAAATGTGCCAAGCTGGGAAGGGAACAAAAAAACCCTGTATCAGCTGGGCTCCAGGGTGCAACTGTGTGTGTGTCCCCAGGTTTGAGACGGAGCAGGCTCTGCGCCTGAGCGTGGAGGCCGACATCAACGGCCTGCGCAGAGTCCTGGATGAGCTGACCCTGTCCAGAGCTGACCTGGAGATGCAGATTGAGAACCTGAAGGAGGAGCTGGCCTACCTCAAGAAGAACCATGAGGAGGTGAGCACAGAACCAGGCTCAAACTGGGACCTACAAAATGTACCTTCTGCACAGTGGGAAGTTGCAGCTCCAATGTGCAGGAACGTCTCTGCAGTCAGGGCTGTCAGGAGACACTGGGGTGGACAAAGGGGAGGGAAACAGTCCTTTCAGACAGGACCTCAGAGGAGATCTGTGGGGTTCATGTGCTGGGTGCAAATGAGAAATTGGTCATGATGGGAATATACCAATTCCACTCTGACATGTATCATGCGTCTCTTTTCTGCCAGGAGATGAATTCCCTGC
>NW_010309639.1:0-19144 GCF_000700745.2 Antrostomus carolinensis
AGAGAAGAACAAGAGAGGGGAGAGAGAGGAGAAGGAAAGGGGAAGGGGGGAGGGAGAGGGAGGGGGGAGAGAGAGAGGAGAAAGACAGAGGAGAGGGAGAGAGGAGAGAGAAAAGAGAAAAGAAAAAGAAGAGGCTAAGTTGTCTTCTATGAAAATTCAGTGAGAGAGCTGTTAAAACTCTATTCACTGAAAGTCCTTTGCAATTTTCATCATAACCTTATGGCTACCACCAGATACCTATTTATGCACTTAGACTTAAGCATCCATGTGAGTGTTAGCAGAGTATTTGAAATCACATGCAGGATTTTTTTTTCATAAACAATCAGTGATACTTATATAAGCATATATTTGGCATAAATAGTACTGTGACTATAAATTTACACTTGCAAATTATTTATGAATCAACTTCACAAATAAAATACCTACAAAAAATACTAAAAATCTAGCATTAGTAATAAAATAGATCAGAAATGGCTTCAGTAGTAAAAACACCTGTAATATGCAAAACCTGTTTCTTGTTTCAAAAACCTCAGCAATTCCATAGTCAGTTCAGAGTCTACAATTTAAAGCTAACTTTCCAACAAACCTGAAATTATTTCAGTTGTGCAATAAAAGTGTAAGAAGCCAGTTTTCAAGTAAGAATAAGATCTACTTAACAAGAATTTCAACAATCAGTTATTGTCGAATACGCTAAGATTAATCAAAATCAGTTCTTTAATACCCATCTCAAGGAGTAGACAGCCATATCCATGTACCCTTCAAGCTGCCTTTTGATTCTCACAGTTAGAATTAAATGTTACCTTGGAGGCCTCGACCTGGTGTAAAGTATTTTGTCTGCTCAAAGGCCCTCATCACAGCTGGTCCTTTCAGAAGGTTGACAATTGAATCGACCTGTTGGGATCAAGGTTCTGTGAGAAATATATTTTTTTACAGCAACCATTAGAAATTCTTTAAGAAATATGGACTACAGAAAAGCAGCTTTGGATTCCTTCTTACCTAATGGCTCCAGTTACAGCAACAAACTAGGGAATGTTAGACTAAATCTAAGAACCTGTTTAGTTCGCAGTTTTGAAATATTTACAGAAAACTGAAGAAGAATGAGTAAATACATACCATCCCAGTAAACAGTGGAAAGCAAAAGTAAAAAGAAGAAGTGGTATTTGCTAAAGACATCTTAGCTCAAATATGGACATTAGTATCAAAGCCAAGAAACATAATCCCATACTTGACCAAAAAGATGCTCCAGACAGCTATGGAGTTTGTCTTGTTTATCATGAGAGATTCGAACACTTATGGGAAGCTCATCACCTGAAAAATATTTTAAAATGAAAATTTGTTTAGGAGTTTCAACATATTTTCCAAAATCTTTGTAGCTTAGGTAATCTGCTTTGCACACAGACTGATGCTTAGGCTTTCAGGATTACAGTAACTGTTCTCCCTACATATTTTGCATTTATTAGTAACTCAATAATAAAGAAATAGCTTTTAGAGAAAGGACCGTATTCAAAACCCAACTGGACGCAGTCCTGGAAAACCTCCTCTAGATCACTCTGGTCAAGCAGGAGCCTGGCCTGGATGATCTCAAAGATCCATTCCAACCTCAACCATTCTGTGACCAGAACACAGAATTCTTCTATACTGCAGAACATCCTAAGCACTGGACTAAATGGCTATGTAGTGTGAGCCTAATATAGCTGACCACAAAGTCCCTGAAATGTATTCACCATAGAATTTTCATAGGGACTCTACAGATAATTCACAATCTTAATGTTCTTACTAATTAAATGGTTCTGAGATTTTAGTAATTCAACAAAAATACATCACCCAAATTCTGTATTTGAAACAAAACATTTAGTAGTACATACCACATCATTTCCTAAGAGTACAAAGGAGAAGGACTCTCCTAGGTCATTGCCCTCAGTCACTTGCTTTCTCAGACAATCGGTGATGCAACCTGAGCTCTTTAAAAAGCTGTGAAAAATTGAGCTTAAAACTGTTTTTCCTCCTTGCTGTTGCAGTGACAGATAAGAAGCAGCCACTTGATAATTTATAACCCAAATTTATTCATGGTCAATCTAGACTCATTTTTCTTATGTCAGTGAAACACTTAAATAGCACATTTCTCTCCTTGATTTTTTTTTAGCTCCTTTAGATGTCCTTACAGCCGGTAGTTATAAACCTTCACAGGATTTTAATTGCAACAGATGGAGCATGGTGCCAAAGAGCCCTGATCTGGAGTTAACCAGGTTAGCTTTGGAACTAGGAGAAAATGAAGTCGTCAGGAGAGTGGGAGTTTCACTGAGCAGCAGTATTTATCAACTCGAACACTGTATTTGTGCTTGGCTAGCACAATCATATTGTTTTAGGCACCTCAGTTGTTACTTCAGCTTTATGCTTTTTATATCTGTTCATTTATACCTTAAGTTGAAGATACAGACACTGGGTCTCCTCTTTTATTAACAGCTCTTTATGTCCTTCATCCTTTCCTCTGTATCCGTTCAGCTCTGTAAATACATATCATTTCTGGAAAGTAGCTGCCTAGTATTGCATTATTCACAAGGTGTCTCAGATATCTTGCATAATGTCATTAGTACTTCCCTGTTCCAGCTGAAAATACCTCTCCATGGTATTCTCCATAGAGAATTTGCCTTCTCTGTGTCCGAGTCTCACTGTTGCCACATATTCAACTAATACACCCAGTTCTTTCTTTTCCTAAATCATTCCCAAATTATAAACTCCCAGCTTAGAGCAAATATTTTTTATTATTAGTCCCTGAGTATATGACCTTGTACTCCATGCAGTTAAATCCCATCTCATTCCTATTAGCAGCTGCATTTATTTAAATTTAATTTGTCATGGCATAAACAAGAATTTGCTTCTATGTGGTCCCACATTCCTCCCTGCAAACATACACAGCCATATCCTGCCTTTCATGTACTGACACAAGCTGGGAGAGCATTCAACACTCACCTAAAATGCTCCTTACTCTCGCAACAAAATGCACTGTCAAGGTAGGAAAGTGGCTAAAAGCAGCTCTAACTAATTCAGTCTATTCACAGAGATGCTGGGATGTTGGTTCTTTTCCACAGAAGGACTCATGTGCAGCACTAGCTAGGCAGAAGCAAAATGATACACTTCTATTATAAAGAGGATGCAATTTTTAAAGTAAAAAGAATAAAATTGCCAGAAAAAATAAAAGGATAAAACTGAATAAAAGCAACAGATGACAGATTCATAGCTGACTTTTCTAAACATACCTGAATCCATTTCATCACTGTGAAAATAAGAACTGCACTGACTGCTACAAATGCTGGTGAATGAGGCAATGGAGTTCCTATTGCTGTTGCAATCGCTTGAAAAAAAAACACAAAACAAAAAAGAAATAAAGTCATGTCCTTTAATGAAGGCTATGTACCAAAGTTATGGAAATTCCTTCCCTTTTCCCCTTTAAATTTAATGATGAGATAGTCTATACCATTCTGTATCAACAATAAAGATCTCTATACACAGGCTATCACATAATTTGCAATCCTGGTGGGACTCAGAGGACCAGGCTCCCAAAATAGATTTTTCAATTGTCTTCCATCACCTTGCATATGAACAAGTACTTGCAGAATGATAACATGCACTTTTAAAGCACAACAACCAACTATTGTTATAAGAGTGACAGTTTTTTAAATTGTGGCCTCAAATGTTTTAGTAACGCCACATTTAAATTCTGCACTCTTAATCCATAGCTAACACAAATGAGAAAATACTCTGGTTTATGACTTGCAAACTAGAGTCCATAATGGGTTTAGAAGAGATTTGATCCATTTGAGTAGCACCAAAATTGAGATTACAAACTATTTTAACCTGCCAGCAAAAATATAGTTTATGATCCCATCTCTTTCAGATGTTTTCTTAGAGATGTACAGATATTTACATATGTGACTTCAGTGAAAATGTATATGCATACAAAATGTCACCAACACTGTCCTAGTAAGGAGATTGGCGGATTAAAATGTGTATTTTTTTTCTGCTCTTTTCTCACAAAAACAAATTGTCCTGTACAGAAAACAGACGGACAACATACCTACTTCTGCAGCATAAATAGTAAAACATAGCCTTTTCTAGTAAAAATCCTATGAAGATAAATTTGAATTCAAAGTCTTCAGAGTTATTTAACCACATGAAGATCATTTAGTTTCAACGCAGGAAATGCTTAAGTAATTATCCAGCAGAGGGAATCTTAAAAACCCAAGTGAATATAAGATAACATAGAAGTGTACCCAAAGGATATTTATATATAATGATCTGGTTTTGGTTTTGTGAATTGGGTGTACCCATTCACCAAAACATACATATCTATATTTTATCTATAATGCTACAGTTATACATGTACCCACATGCTCCCTACTTGTTCTCTTTATTTTTGTAAGTAAAGAAGTGAACTTTTACTAGTTTTGGCATACTGCCTTACATTTCCTGGCTAAGTTATATGTTTTGCACCTTTAGCCAACCAGGTAAGTGCACGAGGAAAACTTTTAAATGAAGCAATATGATATAATTACAATCGCATCTATTATGTAGGTGAAAAGACATCAGTAACAACATGTTCCTAACAGAGAGTGAACAGTCCCAAGGAGCACTAAGAATTCCTGGCAGAATATTAAGGAATGTTTTCTAGCTAACTCTTCACTTATTAGTCTCCAAAGGAAAGATGAAGGTCATTTAGAACTGGAGAGTGCAAAGCATGAGAAAATAAAACACAGGAAAATGAGAAACACATCAGATGTATTGGCTATACCATTCTGCATTTTCATTGTGTTGTATTTTAAGGTTTATAATGAGACCCTACAACACAAAATAAAAGCATTATAATGGCTGAAATTAGCCTCCTAGTTCTAATAATAACCACAGTGGCATTACGGGATCTGGAGATTTTACGTATTGCCCAATGTAATTATTTAAGCAAAGAAACAAAAAATTCCAATCTCACTCCAACAATTGTTCTAAACTCACAGATTTTGTTATTTTTCTGCATGTGGAACCATAGATTTTATAATTCCTAAACACACAGAATGGACTATAAATTACTGGAGTCAGAATAAAGAAAATATTTTAAATGAAGAGACACTCATGTCCTAAGTCACACCTTCTTTCTCCATGTACAAATCTTGTGTCAGCTGGAGAACTTCCCAACTGGAGCAAGCACAGGTCACTGGTCCTGCATAGTCGGTTTGACACAACAGACATGCAGAAACACCTAAACACACTTCAGCTGGAACAGCACTTTCCATGGGTGCTCACCATGGTTAGAACAAGATGGGCTTAATCTGTGCAAATTATCTTTACATTTATTTCTGTTCAAATTTATATGTACATTTCTGTCTCTACTCTGACAAAGAGTTCCTTCCTATCTACCATGCTACAGTAATCAAATATTAGCTTATGAAAGAGATCTCAGCAACACAGGGTTCTGTAGAAAAATGATGACCCTACTGAGATTCTACTTTCTGAGCATAATAATGAACCATGACAATGAACAAATAATGAACTCTTATTTTACTTGCAGCTAAAATTTTAATTTAGATTTTATATTGTGAAGTTAAACAATTCTCTCTAAGCAACAGAAGATAATCTTTATAAGACCTATGCTTGCTATAATTACTCCTTCCTTTTCAAAATGCTTTTGTATTTTCATTCACAGTAAACGTGAGGCATTATGAATGATAGAGATGAGATGATGCTACAATATTTAGAGTGGAAGAAGGTGAGGGATAAGTGTTGAGAAACAGATATTTTTTTTTTCTTTAGATAAGCAAGAGTGGTGGCTCTGGCACCCTGCTTTCCATGGCAGATATTTGCTTTGTTGTTGGGGAACCTAACAGAATTTATTTCTGATTTTTATAAAACAGGTAATCTAAAGTGAGGCCTTACAGCTCTGTCTGTGACATCCTAGGTTAGGGATATCCAGATCTAGTAACTAACTGTACTCATAAAAGAGTTTATTTAACACATCTTGTAACATATTTTGATGCTAGTTATTCCTCTTTTAGAAATGTCAGAATTATTATATTCTGATAAGTCTTCATAGCCACTTGACAGCCCACAAACCCAGAGGTTTGCTTCAGTTGACAAATAAAAATATTATTAGTAAAGTTACCTGTATGAATCTCTGTTGCTGATGGTATCATGACCAGAATCTTCTTGTTCATCACCTGTCATGCTGAAACAGACTTTTTTCCCATTCCTTTCCCCCTTTTCATTATCACTGTCTGCCGGTATTAAAGGCTCAGGCGTTTTACGTTCTGATTTGGGAGAATATGTTATTGATGAAAGAAGGCTGCGAGACAAAAAAAACCAAACAAACAAAAAAAACAACTGTTTTTAAAAAAATAGCTACAGGATAACATTTCTCGTCAACATTCTCCAACTATTATTCTATAACATATCAAGGGAACATCTTATTTCAGTCCATACCTATATGAAACAAGGGAAGAAAGTGACACATTCTGCTGTTAAAAAGCGCAACAGTGAAGCCCACTACCATTACTAAATACTCAATCTTGTATGAAGGCAATGATTCCAGCTGCGGAAGAAATGCAGCACATTCTTGAACACTTAGGGTCAAATTTTATATTAACATAACTATTTTTAAACATGAACCATGTACTTCTTAGCACAAATCAAGAAAACAAACCTAAGAAACTCTGTCTCTGTGAAAAGCATGTATTTTCTCAATTGCTACTGTACCAGACATGCCAGCCTGCATCACAAGCTATTTCACTAAAACATTTTAAGAATCTTTATTAACATACCCCTGGATTTCCTGACATTCTAAGTGTCTAAGCCACTATCACTAGTAACACTGATGATTAATCTACAAGCTTCTGTGACGAGCACAAAAGTGACATCCAGTGAAGAAGAGAGAACAGTGCAGATTGCTACATTTAGAACATGCACAAATACTGGAAACAAAATAGTCATATTCTTGGGCAATTAACTCATATTGAGATGTTCTAATTTACTTCCAAGATCAGAACAGCTATAATGGGCAATTGTCCTTTAATTCCTATTACTCAAGCACTTCATTAAAATGACATTTTCAAACTAACGTTTGGATTTGAAAGGCAATGTTTTTCTTGCAAGAACTACCTTCTACCGAACTGAAATCAGAAGATACTGAATTAAGCCTTTTTGCCTGTAAAGTACTTGGGCACAGTGGCAGGGTTTTATTGTAGGAGCTGTCAGAATTGTCAACTGGCAAACTTTCTACCAAATATATGTCAGGATTCAAACAGATGTTACATCTTTTTGTTACACATAATTCTTACTTCTGAAAGGAAACTATGGGAGATGCATATCTATTGTGAACAAAAATGTTGCCCTAATTGTTATTAAAGGGCAGCCTTCAGAATTCCTTCCCTTACTCTTATTTCTCATCACGCATATTAGCATTGTTATGTTACACAAGGGAGGAATTCTGATTTTAAATGGTTTAGAGCTCCATCCTAATTTTGTGGGGCTCTGCCAGTTGAAGTAATTCATTTTTAATTCTAACAAAGTTAAGTTTGTTCAGCTATAGTTACATTAGTACCGAGTTATCAATTTCTCTATTCTTTTTACAAAGATGGTCTACCAACAGCCTAATCCTAAACTGTTCTTGAAAGTTTAAGTTTCTGGACTCAAAGCAATGACTTTTTGCACACAAAACACAGACGATGTTTTCAACACTGTGTTCAACTATTAACATTTTTGCGTATACACAAATAATTTCCCAACTCTCATGAATGGACAGTTCTAAGAAAGAAATTAAGAAACCATATACTCTGGAAACACAATAGGGTAGATTAGCCCTATAACGCTATCTGTTGGCTGCATAGCAAAGAACACATACCTCAAATGGTATATCAAGCTCGGTTTCATTGAAATCTTTCTCCAGCTAAGATCTAGCAAGAGATAGACGGATATATATTCAGAGCACCAGAACAGGCTACCCAGGGAGGTTGTGGAGTCTCCTTCTCTGGAGACATTCAAGACCTGCCTGGACACCTCCCTGTGTAATCTCATTTAGGTTCCTGTTCCGGCAGGGGGATTGGTCTAGATGATCTTTCGAGGTCCTTTCCAATCCCTAACATTCTGTGATTCTGTGATCTATCCTAGATATAGCAAAAGGTACCGATCTAAACTGTAACTGAAATATAGAAAAACTATACAAAAGGTATAATTTTACTGGATTTTAAACCCACCCATCAACTAGTCAGACATCTTTTGGGCTACATGATGCCTTAACACTTCATATCAGAGTGAAATCACAACTCAGTTCTTCCCTATCACTTAAGTCACTGGTTAGCAGGATTCCATAAGGACAGGAAGAAAGATGGGGCCTGTATTTTACAGCAGTCTTCAGTTTCGATCTACCCGCTAGAGCATACAGGTGCTCAAACGTGTCATAAAATACATGTGTTATGAAAATGTAGACCTTAGAAAATCAGTTCTTCATACCTGTAAAACATTTTCTGAATACAAAAATATAAAAGGCATTCAAAAAGGGGCAAATTCATGGCAGATCATTCTAACAGTGCTCTTAAAACAAAAGGTCCATTCCAAGAAGACCTTGTGGCACTGCCTGCTGGAAGATGAGATGAGATAAGGACAATATTAATCTATACTTTTGTTTTTTCTTGTGTTCCCACTATTATCCACTTCTAGGAATACAAAAACAAGCTTTGGGCGGATCCGTTCTGGTAACTTATTGTGGATTTTGTTGTTGTAAGAAAATAATCAAGAGTAAGAAACAAGCATAATGAACTGCAATTGCAGCTCCTGAAAATATCTTCCCCTGAGTAATTATTTGTCAAGACACAGACAGACTATTATATCCTCTTCTTTTACGTGACTGTTTAGTCACTGCTGACAAGATCTCAGTACAAGACTGATGAAGGTAGCTGAAGCTTTTCCTAAGGGAGCTTTTCACTTTCTCTCAGCAGGCAGGCTCTTTTTCTAAGAAAAATTCTTTTGCTGAACTACCATGAACGAAAGCTGGAAATACAGATAACAAAGTTCTGGAGCTGGTAGTTCCTGAGGTCACTGAAGTGCTCTTAGAAACACAATTCAGGGAGTCTAAATCACACAAACCCAAACCTGGATGCAAGCCCCCCCCCAGTCATGCATAAATAGACTTTTTTTAAGTGGTTTGGGTTTTTTTCTTCTTAAACATTGGACATGCACATTATGTTTTCTTTGGAGATGGGTCTATCTCAAACAAAATTATCTTAGACATCTATCTCTCATAGGAGAAATATGTGAATGAGTAGTAACTAACAGCTAGAAAGTCTCTGCAACTATTAAGAAAATTTCCCTGAAACAGAGAAATTTAAATCTTGACCAAAAATATTCTCACATGTGGAATTAATCCTATACGCAACCCAAATCAACACAATCCTAAAAGTATGTCAGAAACAACCTGCTATGGTCAGTCAAAGCATTAAAAATGCCACAGGCGGTAACAAAAAAACCTATGCAACTTGTGAGCTGCTCTGCCTTTTCCTCACTCCACGGAGGCTTGGAAAATGTCCAAGCTTCTTGTTGCAAAAGACATCTTTCCAAAAAACAGCTGGGATCATGGGAGCACACTGAGTGCATGTGAACCAAGAACACAGTAGAGTCACCATACAGAAAACAATCTGAATAAGAATTTAGCTCTGTATAACACCTGGCACCAATGGTGGGTATCTGGCAATGGTACTAAAGAAGTACTGGGATACTATTAAACTATTTGAACGAGGAGTTAGTTGAACTTTGAGAGGCTGTGGAAAGGGGATATATGTATTTTTGGTGTGCATCTCTCTCTCTTTCTCCATCAGTGCTGTATAGCTTATGCAAACCAATCTCATCAATGAGCCATGACAAAAGTTACCATGACAATAATGCTAGGAGTACACAACCTTCTCTTAGGCATTCCCTTCCCATAATCCACAAGCTCTCACAGACCTGCTCTTCAGGTGAAACACCTGTTCTTCAGTTCACTTTCATTCACTAATGGATAAGAGATAACACTGCCTAAAGATTTTGGGAGTTGAAAGAGAGACCATTACTGACCTCAACATAGAGCAGTCATCTAGTAACATGAAAGAGCAACACTTTTTCAACAGTACTGTTATAAAGAGTACCAAAGAGTCATTTAGTAGCCCAGTTTTTCTATTATTCTTATTTTCTGTCCTGAGAAAATTAAAATAATAAGAATTGCTTATAATAATAGCAACTCAGTAAATAAAGACGACAATTCTATTGTTGCTATGTCGTAACAGAAAACAGAAGTTCTACAACCTTTATAAAGTTCAAGGATCAGTATGTTCAAGCATTTCCTCCTAGCTGCTGAAGTATGAATATTTCCAATTAAAGCACAACTGTTTGATTATCCTACCTTATTACTCTATCTTTTGTTTCTTAGTAGTCCTAACTCTTCTCTCAAGATTTAATTAGTAGCTGTTCTATGCTCTAATACAATACACCATGTACTGCTGAAATGCTCACACCCTCTTCCCTGTTCAGCACTTATAAGTAGGTCCCTTGGCTATCCTGTTTCCTGTACAGAACTGCTTTCCTCCACGGGAATTACACGCTGGCAGTTCACTCAAAGTGCATGAAGAATAAAGCATGAAAAGTCTGTCTTAAAAACAACAAAAGGCAAAACTTCCTAAATAAATCTATGCACCTTACACAAGATCTGATACAAGGTTAGTGTACAGGACATTTATGAAAGAAAAAAGTGAACCCTTGTGTTTACTGTCACAACTGTGTGACTCTCAAAATGAATATAAGCGTATATATATAAGTATATACCTGTACATACAAAATATCATGTATTTTTATATACATGTGTATGAAATAAACGCTCAGAAATTCCTGTGCTTTTGCATCACAGGATCGAGGGAGTGGAAAGGAAAAGCATGGCAAACTGGAACTTCCTGAAATATTGACTGAACTTCCATATAGAAATTTCTGATTTCCTTGAGGAAGAGTGACAACACATGCTTTTAAGTGCACCTAAGCACTAGAATTATCTTAAATTTAATTAAATTACCTCATCTTCAGCACAGTAATTAAGAGAACTATATAAAGGCACAGAAAACTTTTTCTTTAAAAAATCTGAGTCCACTCTTACTTCCATTCCTATTGTAGTATGTAATACATTGCAGTTACTTATTACTGTGTAACTATTACATTACATTACTATTAGAACAGTACAAAAAAATTCCCACTCTGAAATAGCTATGAAAGGACAAATCATTGTACAGTCTTCAAAATAACAGAAGAAGCAATGATACACCACTCTTCCAAACTGGAGATCATGAAAGATTAGCTTTTGAACTCAAAAAATTATGTTATTTATATTTTCAAAATGAGTCATTTCTGACATTTGCATTACATGTGGGGTCTTTCAAATTGGAAAGACCTATCATCCTTCTTCATACTCATCCCAAGACAGCAAATAACCTAGCAAGTCAACCTACTTACCTCACAAATTGAAAAGTACATTTTAAATCCTTGTCCTAAATTAGGACAAACTCTGATGAGACTCTGGGTCTCCCACATTCAAGCCAACTGCCCTAATCTCTCAAGAGTGGCTCTCCCTAGATCCACAATTCTTCATTAATCGGTCTTTGAAAAATGTCTATCAAATTAATAATCTCCCTATGGGTGAAAAATGCTTTACCTACAAATTCATCTTTGAAACTATTCAGCAATAACTGAAGAGTTCAATAAAAGCTGCTTTTGTACCTTTGCCCTTTGCTTCCATTACTAGTGAAATTTTAGATGATATGTGGGTCTCACATTCTCTCACCTCAAAATAAGCAGCATTTCCGCATTCTAGAAAAAAGCGACAAACTGAAGCGGGTAAAAATCAGGGACACTGGGAAAAAGAACAAAATATAATATTACCTACCCTTAAATTATTTGCCTCATTTCAACTCTATCTGAAGTCAACATTGATCCTACACTACACAAAAAGGATACCCAGATTTATTGGTGTGGTGGGTTGACCCTGGCTGGATGCCAGATGCCCACCAAAGCCCACTCTCTATCACTCTCCCTCCTCAACTGGACAGGGGAGAGAAAATATAGCCAAAAGGCTTGTGGGTCAAGATAAGGATGGAGAGAGATCACTCACCAATTACAGGCACGGGCAAAACAGACTCGACTTGAGGAAAAATAAATTTAATTTCTTACCAAACCAATCAGAGAAGGATAATGAGAAAGAAAACCAAATCTTAAAACACCTTCCACACACCCCTCCCTTCTTCCCAGGCTTAACATCACTCCCTATTTCCATCTCCTCCCTCCCAGCGGCACCAGGGGACGGGGAATAAGGGTTACAGTCAGTTCATCACACACTGTTTCTGCCACTCCTTTCTCCTCAGGGGACCTCCACAGACTGCAGGAGGACAGCCTGCCTCACCATCACCTTCACCACAAGTTGCAGGGGAATCTCTGCTCTGGCTACTGGAGCACCTCCTCCCCTTCCTTCTTCACTGACCTTTGTGTCTGCATGGTTTGTTTCTCTCACATCTTCTCACTTCTCTCTCCAGCTGCAAAATGTGCCGTTTTTTTCCCTCTCCTTCCCTTCTTAATTATGTTATCACAGAGGCGTTATCATTGTTACTGATGGGCTCAGCCTTAGCCAGTGGTGGGTCCATCTTGGAGCCAGCTGGCATTGGCTTTGTTGGACATGGGGGAAGCTTCTGGCAGTTTCTCGTAGAAGCCACCCCTATGCCCCTCCACAACCAACAACCTTGCCATGCAAACCCAATACAATCGGTATCTTCAATGGAAAAATTAAAAGCAGGTCCAGACAGCAACATTACTTACTCATCTATTTGGCAGACACACGTTTCCACCTCTTTCAGTGCAGCTTGTAATTTGAACAGCAGTTTTTGATAGACGTCTTGTGTTTCTAAATCTTCTTCTTTTAAGAGGTACCTCAGACCATGGCCCTCTTGCTGGCCAAGAGACTGTCCTGAAGGGGCAGCCATAGTAGTAATAGTATGTTGGACATAAATCATGGGATTCAGTTTACCTGGGAATAATCCAGAGGTTAAATCATTATCTTCTTTTCAACATACATCTTGAAGTTAGTAAAATACCTAACAGACATTGAAATATTTTCCTGCTTAAAACTTCAAGTTATTATTTAATTTTGCATTTTATTTTGCATATCAAAGTCAAGCTATTTAAGGAAAAAGTTGTTGTGAAATTCTGACTAGCCTTTATTATGCTTTAAATTTAAATAAGTATCAAAAATAGGGGGATTTCATAAAGGTTTGTCCTTGATCTTAATATTTGGAACATAAACCTAAACTAGTTACCTTTTAAGACTCTATATCAGAAGTAGTTCTTTCAAGCTAAACTGACTTACCTTGATCAGTGTTTTTATTTTCCTTTTCATGGGAAGAATGTTTTCTGCTGTCTAACTGTACACCAAAGGCACTACCAAGGGAAGTTGAGGTTTTAGGGTAAGACACTTCCATCACATTGATATGGCAATTGGTTGGACAGAAATCACTGCTGTGAAGTGGTGAAATCTTTGACTTAGCTTGTTTGAAGGTAGGCCAAGCTCTGTTTTTTAATACTCTTGAAAACTAGAAATGAGAAAGAAAACAAAATTTTGATTAGCAGCTTTTGATGTGTCAGCACTTGTCTGACAAAACTCGTGTACCTGACTAGAAAACAAAAGTTTAAAATATTTCAGGTATCGCTGACTTCAGATGCCTTGACTTCATAATTTCCATCCTTCTTTACAAGGGAAAGAAAAAACATTTTTTATTTTTGAGGGCTTGTTTTTTAAAATAAATTATACTTACAAAAGTAAGTATAATCTCCCTCCTTGGAGATACTCAAAAGCCATCCAGACATGGTCCTGGGCAACCATCTCTAGGTGGCCCTGCTTGAGCAGGGGGGTTGGACAAGACCTCCAGAGGTCGCTTCCAACCTCAACCATTCTGTGATTTTCAGTGATTTGGTGAAGCTTATAAATATTAGAGCATAAAGTTTGCAAACACCGTATTTTATACACTTTGCTAGTCCACCATCTCTTCTCTCCCATATATCACCTCAGTAATGATGAACATTTTTTCTACCCTCTGTTTTATGGTCTAATTCTAATATAGTGCTTAGCCATATCTCCTTCTCTATAACACCTGAAATTTTGTACAAACTCTTGAACAAGCTTAGAGTTATTTGGTTTTTAAAATGAGATTACGTCAGCCCAAAATGGCTAAGACTGAACAAAATTTGGACACTTAGAAAATACACCTACTTCAGAATCATAAAAGTCATAAGATCAAGCTCTCCCATTGGAAAACAGACCTGTCAGTCACAAGTAGGATTTCTGTCAAAATGTGTCCTTCCCAGTCCAGTTTGTTGTTAGGGGAGAATTTTTTCTGGAAAAGACATAATCAGTTCCAAGTCCCTGGTACTCTAATCAAAGTATCTGTCCAGTTAAAATATTGCACAGACCTACCTCAGCTATGGAGCACAGCTCGTGCATAAGAATATTTTCAAAGGTAACTTGCAAAGTTCCTTCCCTAATAAATGTCAGTACAAATTCAATCAGTCAAGTTTTGAATTACACTTCGGTTGAACAAAGGTACGTCCCTTCTGAGTAATAACAGGTTTTTGCGCTGGGATTTAAATTTCTGTTTATTTTGGGGTCATATTACTTTCAGCCTGATGAACATTCGACTGATTAATTACATTTATATCTTTATATCAGAACAAGATCTGGAAGGTTATGAGAAATCCAATTATGGAATTGTTCGAAGGCTGCAGAATGTACAAATAGTTAAGAAGGGCACTAAGGACATTCAACGATGAAAATGTTCCTGCAAGCAGTACATATTTCACATCTCAATCTCCCACACATCCTGCTCCAGAGAGACCAAATGCCTGGCTATGATTTAATCAGGTCATAAGTCAGGCCCAAAATTCTTTTCATATATGTGTTGAGAAACATCTGGGACTCATGGCACTGAACTCGAGATCTATTATGAGCAAAATGTTCTGATAATAATAATAGCAGGAACTGCAGAAATCTACAGGGTTTCTATTTATAGAATTCAAACTTTCACAGTGAAACCAGGAGCCAACGCACTCCAAAAGCCTCCTGTAACTATGGTTACCTTTACCTTGCCAAGAAAACGACATATCTATTCCTGAAATTCATTGCATTACTAATTGTCATTAAAAGCTGTAACTGTGAAACTACTGATTTTTGAGCAGATGAACTTGAAAGTGCAGTTTGTATCAGCAATACATGCTTCTTGACAGTATAAGCACTATGAAATCTTACCCGAGGCTGTTTTTTTCATATCCAGCATAACACAGTAAAATTTCATTTATTGTCCTGGCCTCCTCCAAAGAGACTGTACATCATGCTCAAATTTTTTGGCTACAGGAAAGGTATAAAACACCTACACGTGACTTGAACTCTAAACACTATTATTATGCTAAAAATAATGAATTTGTTTTTTAAAAAAGATATTTTGATTTTTAATCAATTTGAAAACATGGAGGTTTACAATTCAAGCAAACAATGGAGAGATCAGAAGTTTGGTAATGCAGTATCAGAATCTTTCTGATCTCTCCTTTTGTGACTCAACTCCTCAGTTTATTCCATTTCTTGTTGGAGAGCACCCTGAAAAGTCTTTGGAAATCTGCTTTTTGGCCTTCATCCTACTGAAGCTACAGTTTTCCTTAAAGTTTTCCCTCCTTTTCCTAGCACAGCAACTAGAGGTCATACTCTGGGTTATTTATTCATTTACATCTCATTAATTTAGATCTCAAGTGTATGTAAGCCAGCACCTTCTCCTTTTTTCTGTGCTATAATGTTTTATTGACCCAAGTTAATCTAACATTTTACAGAGCTATTACTATTAGCAGTGATGCAAGAAAAAGTCATACTAATTTGAAGGGCATAAAAGGGTAACAATACGGTATTTAAAATTAAGAATTTGGTATTTAAAATTAAGATGCCTTAGAAGGAAAAAAAAAAAAACAATTGTGCTTTTATTGCTTCATTTTTGGTTAACATCTGCAAATTCACTAGAGTATTGGTTTAAGGCATTTACAAGAATGCTGGGCCTTTTGTGGGAAATATGCAGTTGATTGTATCTACAACTGAATACAGCAAACAAGAAAGGATACAATCTACCCAGTGTCTTAAAAAGGGATAATAAAGAGCACAGTTTGAAAACAATTTATGCAATTATTCAGTTTAGGAATTCATGCCTCAAAATAGCTAAACTTTCAGGCATATTTTTGTCATTGCAATAGACATTTTGAAGAGTTATTCAAACTGTACCACATTCCTCTGTTTTTCCCTTAAAAGACAAGTATCACCAAGATTAGGACATGCCAGTCATACCTTTTTGTAACTAGAGATTCTTCGGTAGATGTGCTCAATTTTCTCACTGCAAATGACACTGAATTTACTTTGAAGCTCGGTGGGGATCACTTCATTTAAGGAATTGAGGCTGTTACAATTCTGCACAAAATGTTCATCACTTTTTGCCAGTGCTTCAAGAATCTAATATAATAAAAACAAGAGCAGTATGTTATGAAATACGATGACTAAGATAAGCTCTTACTTAACCCCTTACTTATCATCCCTTTTAATTAAAGCTGAAAAGCCTGAAAATCCATTGCCTTTTAACATTACAGGCAACACTGCATAACAACAATTAACAAAACTTGGGAAGCAAAGAGGTTTCTTTAAATCTATCCCTTGCATAAGTTATAAGTACTTTTATTTGGCTTCTCATGACATTGTCTGATAATGGATTTTCTACTACTGTCCTACTAATGTAACCACTATGGCTCCTCTGAAATACATTACCTGCTGTATTTACTTGAACAGCACATACTATGCAAAGCTGATGAATTCATTCATTACCTGTTGTAAAACTTTGGTCTGGAAGTATAAGTGACACCAACATACCGAAAAAGCATACAAAAAACTTTAGTGCCATCCTCTTGTATATTCTGCATATGTAAACGGGAAATAGGGAGCAAAATAAGCTACACTACCCAGCAAAGACTAACGTCTTGCTATAATTGAAATAGTACCAGCAAATGATAGTGATAGAAAACTGAAAAAAAGGCATGTTGAAGAGATGAGGGTATTATATAGCCCTTATTTCGCAGTCAAGAGTTACATTTCAGGCATTGAAATTCCCTGTGTTACAGAACTTGGGAGAAGCCTATTGCTCACTGGGTCCAGCTCTGAAAATGTGTTTGAAAAACACACCCAAAATAACTTTCTAATAAAGGCATCCAAAATCCAGATTAAGGTACCTAAATAAGAAAAGGCCCTCATTTTAGAGACGCTCAAGGAAGTCTGGACAAAGTATTAATCCATCATGGGACTTAAGTCTGTAATTCACTTCTGCTACAGTTCATATTATCCACCATCACAGATGTAATGTATGATTTATAAGCTTGACCAAGGAGTTTACAGAAAGATGACAACATACAGAAATTTGGGAGAGCAAAATCTGAAGTTTTTAAGAAGTCACACATTATAAATGACTAAATGTTGAGAGAATTTTTTTCCAAAGTCCTCAGCAGGGTAAGTTAAAGAAAGTCTTTACTCTTCTGCTACAGTGTTTTATTACTATATTAAAACATCTTAGTCACTCCCGATTACACTTTTAAGCTTCTTTTATGTCAGGTTTAATAAAGCAAATTTAAATAATTCAAGTGGGGTTTTTTTGCAGCTGTACATTACAGTAAGCGCATTCAAAAGCAGTTAACTTTTGTAGCACAACTCTGGATACTTTCTTATCATCATAATAATTAACATAAAGATTTATATACAGGAAAAACAGGAAAATTCCTAAATACAGGAAAGCAGTCCAGGATTACTTCACTCTCCTACAACATATGATGGAGAATAGAGATTTTTAAAAATGGCAAGCAACAATAAATACACAGTAAAGAGAGAAAGAAATATACAGAAAGAAGTGTAAGATCCCACTGAACTCACAGAGAAGTTTGTTTAGTGCATTTAAAACCATTTGCAGATAGTTATATTTGATGAGGTGCCACTACAGTTTTTATTATTGCCTTTTGAGTTAAGGGATCTGATTTTTCTACCAGTGAAACTTTTGTAGTCATTAAGACCAGTGTCACTTGATATAAACTTCCTATTATTCTAACATAGTCACATTACATCTCCTTATTGTTTTTTAACAATTTCTAAATATTTTAATAGCCAGCCTAAATACTAAATGTTGTATTGCATTATTTAAGGCCAGATCAGTGTGCTGGAAGTACTTCTTTACTTAACTACTCCATATACAACAATGGAAAAATATTTCTTAAGCAGTTATATCATACCTTTCTTAAGCAGATATATAAAATACCTTATATATTTTATATGAAATTGTAATTACAGCAAGAATTAACATCTTTCAAGCAAATGACATGAAGCACTGACTAGACTATTTCTAGCAAGTCTCGTGCTGTTGATGCAAGAAGTTACTCTCCTGTCAACTTGACCTGCTCCAAAGTGAAGTCATGGAAAAGAAACATGTGCCCATACCTCAGTCATTTTAGTAAAAGATCACTACTTTACACTTCTGATGGAAAGGTGAACAGAAAAAGAAATTTGCAGATAACATTACACTCCCCAAAAGTTTGGGCTTTATTAAGTGTACTTTGTTAGCATGCATATATGTGTGAAAAGATAAAAGCAAATGTAGTAAAAGAGATTACTACATTATTTGTCAATCTGACTCAGATAACTCCAGATATATATAAAAAATTTCACATCCCATTCATGGCAATCACACATTTTACCATTTGAAAATATTAGAAAAAAACAAAACAAAACAAAACAAAACTCCAAAGTAAACTATAAAGTTGCACTTGGTTTTCATCTTCCTCTGTAATCTTGGCAATGTGTGAGCCTATATATGCACAGCTTTATTTTACTCCCAGACACAGAAAAGACAGATGTGTTATTCCTTTTACTGAAACTGGTGAGATTAAATAACTTGGAAACTGCAACCTACTTTCACCAAGTTCTGACATTTCAGTGAGTCTTTGACTTTCTTTAAAGTTTTATTTGATAATTAAGAAATTAAGAACAAACGGG